>NW_006400089.1:1252537-1254950 GCF_000299155.1 Elephantulus edwardii | reverse complement strand
CACATAACAACAACAACAACAACATTTACTTTTGTGGTTAGTTGTTGTAAGTACTATTGCTATCTTATTCTCCCCCTCCTAGTGTAGAGAATCTTCCTCCAGTTCTGATGCCATATTCCTCCTCATACACCCCAGCCTCCTGGATAATCTGTTCTGCATATATGTTGAAAAGGAATGGAGATGGCACACATCCCTGATTTACACTCTTCCCAAACTTGAAGCATACAGTGTTTTCTTGCTCTGTTCTGACAACTGCCTCCTAGTCGAAGTATATTGTTGTTGTTAAGTGCCGTCAAGTCGTAGATGACTCATAGCGACCCTATGAATGAAAGACCTGAGCATTCCTCATAGAGTTTCCAGAAGCAAGTCATTTCAGAAGTGGATACTACTCCTGCTTCCAAGCTTGTTTTAATCAGAAAGCTCCACCAAACACTGTCCACCATAGGTAACCATTATCACATCTGGCACATCAGTGTGACAGTGTTTAGTATCACAGCAACTATGAGTTAACTCTGTACATCAGTGCACAGATCAGTGCTATACCACTTAGGAAAATGTTTGACAAAAAAACAATTTAAACCAAGCCAGAGGGCCACAGGTTAAAATCACCCACCTTAGGCTTCGTAGAACCAGCTCCTGTAAACTTTCAGTCTGGTTCCAGCACCATACTACAGACCAAAAAGGGTTTTTAAATAGGAGGCCTTATCATATCACCTCATTCCCCTTAGTAAATCAACATTCTACCTTACTGCTCACCAATCCCAGCCAAAAGGCTTCTGTAGAACCAGCTCCCGTAGTTTCCTTTCATATTGGTTCCAGCACTGTACTGCCGACCAAAAAGGTTTCTCATTAGAGTGATAAAGTGTTCTGGGAATCCCATTCTTCTCTGAGCCAGCAGTTTGTTGTGATCCACACAGTCAAACGCCTTTGCATAATCAACGAAACACAGATAGACATTCCTCTGGCAATCCCTGCTTTCAGTCAAGATCCATCAAACATTAGCTATGATATCTATCACTAGTACCACGACTGCTTCTAAACTCAGCCTTCACTTCTGGCAATTCTGCGTTATGCAGATGACACAATCCTGTTTGCAGAAACTGAGGAGGACCTGAAGTGCTTACTGCAGAGTGTCAAGGACTGCAGCTTTCAATATGAATTTAGGCTCAATATCAAGAAAACAAAAATTCTCACCACTGGTCCAATTGGCAGCATCAGGATGCATGGTGAAGAGATTGAGATTGTTCACAGCTTTAGTTTGCTTGGCTCCACAGTCAAAACTCTTGGCACTAGCAGCCAGGAAATTAAAAGACATATTGTGATGGGAAATTCTGCTTTTAGGGACCTCTCCAAAGTACTGCCAAACAATGGTGTCATTCTGGAGACCAAGATGTGTCTGATACAGGCCATGGTCTTTGCAGTCACTTGCATCAGACAGCTGGAAAATGACTAGGGAGGTTATAAGGAGTACTGGTGCCTTTGAGCTGTGGTGTTTGAGAAGAATATTGAATATACCATGGACTGCTAAGAAAATGACCAGGTTCATCCTAGAGAGGGTTAAACCAGGCTGCTCCTTGGAGGCAAGGATTCTGAAGCTTAGTCTGACATACTTTGGACATGTTTCAAGGAGAGACCATTCCGTGGAGAGGGAAGTCATGCTTGGGAGGGTGGAGGCACAGCGCAGGAGAGGAAGACCATCTATAGGTAGATTTTTTCAATGACTAGGGTAGTAAGGGTAGGTGTGTTGGAGACAGTGACATTGGCACAGAATAGAGAAAGGTCTAAGGCTGTTGTACACAGGGTCACTATGAGTTGCAGGCAACTCAGTGGCACATAACAACAGTGTACAGAAACTCACAGATTTTTTTTTTAATATATTCATCTTAATACCTGTCAGTCTACTAAACTGGTCTACAAAGTCTAACAGGATTGGTTTTTTTTTTAAATTTTTTATTTTATTTTAATGAAAGTTTACACACTTAGGGTTTCCAGCCATTCACTGTTGCACTTTTCTCCATGACCACCCTTTCCCCCCAATTCACTCTTCTCCTTGAAAAGTGAAAGAAAAACCTCCCATTGTTATGTAATCCCTCCTCTCAAGTAGTCCACTCCACTGTGCAGCCTTCATTCTGGACTCCTGTCATGACAATAATACCGAATCATATATCCCTTTTAAACAGATGTTTCCCTCATCAATTTGTTTCTTTTTTGATTAAATTTTATTAATTTTGATGAACATTTACAGAGATTTTGGGTTTCCATTCATTCATTGTTGCACTATTTTCTCTACCCTCCCCCCCAGTTCGTTCCTCTTTTTTTCCCCCCTTGAAAGTCTGTTTTAATTGTCCAGTTGCCACAGTGCTTGTCAAAGCCAGTTCTGTTTAATCTCCTTTGTCAGTGTGTCCTTTGCCAT
>NW_006400089.1:1240355-1251797 GCF_000299155.1 Elephantulus edwardii | reverse complement strand
AGAGGTGAAGTAAGGAGCTGCTTATGAGGTTTTCTGTCAATTCCAACAACTAAGAAATAGTGAGAAGAGTTGGGACCTCAGAAGGCTTTTAGGACCAAATAGTAGGCTCTTGTGTCCAGGAGAAAACGAATATACTTATGAGTAATATTAATGCTCACCCACAGCTCTTCTGGGAGGATCTAAATCCTTGAAACGTCCTCCTTTGTTTCCAGCTGGGAGCTGGGGCCTGTCAATCCTGTCAGCCACGAGGACCTGATGTGGGCCACCCTTGGTCCCTCATCTATTTCAGTGCAGTATACATCATTCCTCCACTCCTTCTCTATCTTCCCTTACCTTCGATGTCAGTCCCATTTTACAACAATGGGCTTATGCAATATTTGTCCTTTTGTGACTGAGATATTTCATTCAACATAATGTCCTCCAGGGTCATCCATTTTGCATAATATTTCATGAGTTCTTTGTTTTTAAATGCTGCATAGCATTCCATTATGTGAATATACCAGAGTTTCCCTATCCATTTGTTTCTTGATGGGCACTTGGGTTGTTTCCAACTCTATGCTGTTGTGAACAAAGCCACAATAAATGTGGGTGTGCGTATATATCTGCTTGGATGGTGGTTATGCTTTCTTTAGGGTAAATTCCCAGTAGTGAATTACTGGGTCAAATGGTATTTTCAACTTTTTGAGAAAGCACCATATAGCCTTCCATAGTGGT
This sequence comes from Elephantulus edwardii, assembly GCF_000299155.1. NCBI lineage: Eukaryota > Metazoa > Chordata > Mammalia > Macroscelidea > Macroscelididae > Elephantulus > Elephantulus edwardii. The sequence continues at coordinate 1,251,083 of NW_006400089.1, read as the reverse complement.
TGCACGATTTCACACTCCCACCAACAGTGACTAAGGGTTCCAACAGTTTCTCCACAACCCCGTCAGCATTTGATGTTCTGTTAAATTTGCTATTCTTACTGGGGTGAGATGATATCACATAGTTGTTTTGTAGAGTTGGTTTTTGTGGTGGGTTTTTTTTTTAAGTCTTTGGAGTTTTCTGTGCACACTATCATATCATCTACATATAGCGACAGTTTTATTACTTCTTTTTGATTGACTGCCTCTTATTTCCTTCATTTACCTTATTGCCCTAGCAAGTAATTCCAGTATAATATTGAGTGGTAATGATGACAGTGGACATCATTGTTTGGTCCCTGTTTGTAAGATCGTTAGTCTTTCTCTACTGAGAATGATGTTGACTCTTGATTTTGTGTATATATACACACACACACACACACACACACACACACACATATATTCTGTGTTGAGGAAATCTCCTTCTATTCCTATTTTATTGAATGTTTCAATCAGGGAGTGGTGTTGGATTTTGTCAAGGCCTTTTCTGCATCAATTGATAGGCTCTTGTTCTTTTCTTTGTTAATATGATGTATTATATTTATTGTTTTTCAATTCCTTAAGTTCCTGCTTTTCTGCAGATGAACTGATTTCTTCTTCATATTTGATGGACCACTTTGCTAAGTGATCCTTCACTGACAATTGTTTTATTTCAGTCTTCTGTATATCCCATCCCATTGTCTTCTTCCTCACATAGTTTCTACTACTGAGAAATAAGGACTTAATGAAATTCGTTTTTCTCTTTGTAGTTGGCTCTGTTTTTCTCTCAAAAAGACCAAAATGGATGTCAGAGAAAACTCTGAATATTGCACTGAAGCACCAAGAAGTCAAATAAGAAGGAAGAATTCAAGATACTGAAGAGCTGAACAGAAGCTTTCAAAATGCAGCACAGGAAGGTAAAGTAAAATATTAAAATGAAATGTGCAAGGAGCTGGAATCAGAAAATCAAAAGGGTGGAATTTGCTCAGTATTTCTTAAGCTCAAAAAACTGAAGAAAAAATTCAAAACTTGAGTTGCTATAATCAAGGATGCCTTCAGCAGAATATTAAATGATACAGGAAGTATTAAAAGACGATGGAAAGAATATTGTGAGTCACTGTATCGAAAAGAATTGGCAGAAACAGTAGAATTTCATGAAACAACATATGAGCAAGAGCCTGTGGTGATGAAGGAAGGTGTTGTGTGGATCATAACAAACTGTGGCTGACTCTGAGAAGAATGGGAATCCCAGAACACTTGATCGTGTTAAGGTGAAACCTATGCTTGGATCAGGAGGCAGTCGTCAGACCAGAGCAAGGAAATACTGGATGGTTCAAAATTGGAAAAGGTATATGCCAGGTATGTGTCCTATCTCCATACCTTTTCAACCTATATGCAGAACGGATTATTCAGGAGGCTGGGCTCGATGAGAAGTGTGACATCAGGATTGGTGGAAGATCCATCAACAATCTGTGTTATGCAGACCATACAACCCTGCTTGTTAATACTGAGGAGGACCTAAAGTGCTTGCTTTAGAGAGTCAAGAACTACAGCTTTCAGTATGGATTGAGGCTCAATATCAAGAAGACAAAGAATCTCACCACTGGGCGAGTTAACAGTGTCATGATGAACGGTTAAGAGATTGAGATTGTTCACAGCTTTAGTCGGCTTGGCTTCACAGTCAACACTCTTGGCATCAGCAGCCAGGAAATCAAAAGATATATTGTGATTGGAAAGTCTGCTGTTAAGAACCTCTCCAAAGTGCTGGAGAACAATGGTGTCACTCTGGGACTAAGGCGAGTTTGATACAGGCCACGGTCTTTGCAATCACTTGTTATGCATCAGAGAGTTGGACAATGACTAGGGAGGAGAGAAGGAGAATTGGTGCCTTTGAGCTGTGATGCTGAAGAAGAGTATTGAATATACCATGGACTGCTAAGGAAACAAACAGGTTCATCCTGGAGAGGGATAAACCGAACTGCTCCTTGGAGGCAAGTTTTCTGAGGCTTTTTCTGACAATGGACATGTTGCAAGGAGGGACCATTCCTGGGAGAGGAAAGTCATGGTTGGGAGGGTGGATGGAGAGCGCAGGAGGGGAAGACCCTCTGTGAGGTGGATTGGTTCAATGACTGTGGTAATCCGTGTGGGGGTGTCAAAGACAGTGAGATTGGCACAGGACAGAGCTGCATTTAGGGCTGTTGTACATAGGGTTGCTATGAGTTGCAGGTAACTTGATAGCAAATAACAACATCTTTTTCTTTAATTTTGGAGAATTTTATTTGATATATCTTGATGTTTTTCTTTTGGGGTCTAGTCTGGAGTTTGCTGAGTTGTTTGAATGTGAATTTCCTCATTCTTAATGGTATTTGGGAAATTTTCTTCTAGTACCTCTTCCACAATTTTCTCTGCTTTCTCTCCTCCTCTCTAGCACTGGAGTTCCAATTTACATATTTGTAGTTCCTTTTGATGTCATCCCACATGATTCTAATGTTTGCTTCATTTTCCTGGCATCCCTTCTCTGCTTTTCCTTCTAGTATGTCCCCAATGAGCTTATCTTCCAGCTTGATGACTCTGTTCCATCTTTTCTGTTTTGCTTTTTTGTCCCTCCACTGTGTATAGAAATTCTCCTATGTTGTGCTTGATATTCTGCCTTGTATTTTCATGTGTTTCTGATACTTCCAGACCTGTGTTGGTTGTACCCTTTCTGTTTTGTGATGATTTTAAAAATTCTTCTACCTCATTATTTATAGTTTGACGTCTTTCTTCCATCATTTTTAACTTATTCATTAGCTTTTAATATAATTCCATCCTGGTATGATTATTTTGTCTCCTTGTCTCTAGGGTACTTATTGGGTCTCCAATATAATCTTCTTTATTAAGAGAAGGCTTATTTTTGTCTTTCACAATCTCTGAAGCTACGTGCTGCTTTCTTGTCTTTATGTGATTTTTTTTTCTTGGTATGTGTTGTGTGTTAGACTGTTTCTATCATGTTTGTGTTGGTTGTTAACAGTTCTTTACCTTTATGATGCTATTGTCTAGTTGTAGACTTGGAGTATTCTCTTTATGGGGGAGAACAACTCCTTCCTAGTCTTACATAGTGGAAAAGTATGCTTTTCCTAAAGCCCTTCAAGTTCACAATGTATATGAACTTTGTTAGTCAACCAGTACTTTTTTTTTTTTTTTTAATTCTCTCTGGTCTGCAGACCAGCCATATGGGAATGTCACCTGAATGTGGTCTGTCTCTCCACTCCTAGAGTCCATTATTGTTCTTGATGATTTGTGGAGTGGTGGGTGACAACGTTTCCCTGAGTGGTGCATTCTCTATCCAGGATGGAGGACAGTTCCTGGTACCTTTATGTTTCTGCTCTCTCAGGTCTTGTGCAGCATTTATAGGAATCTCACCTGTGTGTGCCTCTCTCTCCTAAAGTCTGTAATTATCTGAAGTGTTCTTCAGTGTGGTCAGAGAACAGATTCCCCTTCCTGTTGTACTCTCCAGTATTCTTTTTTAAGTAAAGGCATATAACCCAGTATTCTTTTTTAAGTAAAGGCATATAACCTTGAAAACCTGATGAAGGATCTATCAAAGTCAGAATCAACTCCACAGAAGCAAATTTAAATAAATACCCCCCAAAAAAGCTCTCAGAACAACCAAAAATGAGGAAACACTAATGAAATGGAATTTTCCAAGCTTGAACAGATGCATTTAATTAACATGTGCTTTCTCTATACCTTTTGATTATGAGTTAACTTATAATTAAGGAATTTGTCTTGCCTTTTTATTGAATCTTGAGTCATCTTGTCTTCAGAGTTTAATTAATCATTGTTCTCATTTACACACATCCATTTCTTTAGGTATCACAGGACAAACTATGACAATAAAGCCATTTTCACTGAGAAGTGGAGAGACGTACATTGTACAAGCTTCTGTGGGTATGTGAAACTTCTTGTTTAATTTTTTTCAGTGAAAGGGAAAGGCCATAGTTCTATTCAAATATATATAAAATTTCCCTCCACCTTGGGAAGTTTTTCTGACCATGGTAAGACTTTGTTCTAGCGAGTTCTGACTTCCCCCATCTTCTTTGCTGTCATGCTGTTTTAACTGATTTCTTATGTTGAAGAACAGGATAAGCAGCAACTAGCTATCTAACTAACCAACCAACTAACTAATTAACTAGCTAACATGTTTCTATAAAAGCACTTCTTCCTCCTCTACTCAAGTATCTGGCTTGTAGTTGGGTAGTTGTCTTGAGATATTTGTTTTGATTCTTTCCCCCCCTCATTTTATATCTTTTCTTTGAGATTAAGTACTAGAGAAGTTTGTTTCCTCCTTGTAAATTTGTCAATAATTTCTACATATATTTAAGACTCAACAAAATGCTATTGCTTTTGTTTTGTACAAGTAACATCAATTTAAATTTATGTACATATTTACCAGTTAATAGTCTTCATTTCTTTTTCCTTATTATTTGTGGTGTTGGGTGTTTTTCCTTTCTGCTTCAAGAAACATTCCTTTCTTAGAATTCCTTTTAGTGTAGCTCTACTAGTTACAAATTCTCCAAGTTTTGCTTATCTAAAAATATAATGAATTTACCTTCATTTTTGAAAGTTATTCTCCCTCCTTCCTTTTCTTTCTTCTACTCATTTATATAATTCTAGGATCTGCATTTTAAAGACACCATTTCATTGTTTGTTTGTTTCTTTGAGTATTGTTACCCTGAAACACAGGTTTGATTTTTCCTAAAGTGACTGAATTTAAAAATGAACCCACTGTTTTGTGGAAGAAGAGGGTTTTTTAATTAAAAAAAAATTTAAAATGGGGGAAACCAGAAGCAATAAAGGCTGCAATTAGGAGGTCAACAAGATGGATTGGCACAATGACAATGATAACAATAGTAAGCTTACTGTTAACAGTGAGCTCAAGCAGATCAGAGATCATGATGATGGTATAAGATAAGGTACTTCAGACCGATAGTTCATAGGGTCACTATGAGTCATAGTCAATTGGATAGCTCCTGACAACAAAACTGACAAACTTCTTTCCACCAAGTGTCAAATATAAAGGAAAGAGAGACAACCTGAGGTACAGTAATTATAAGGTTTGCAGATAGCCCATAATGGAATTCAAAACCTTTTTTGCCTTTGTGATTGGATACCTTTCACCAGTTCTGAAAAATTCTCAACTATTTTCCCCATATTACTTCTTTCATATGTTCCTTGTTTTTGTCCAATGCCACAAATGTTAGATTTTTTTTTGCCATGTTCTGTATTTTTTTTATAGGGAGCACTGCTGGCCTTGTGGCAAGAAACTATATTGCAAACCCAAAGGTACATGGTTTGAATCCACCAGCTGCTCCTTGGGAGATAGATGGCCATTCTCCTCCCTTGTAATTGACTGCCTTTGAAAACCAGTCAGAGGGTCAGCTATGAGTCAGTTTTAACTCAACAATGTACAACAACAACACTTCTTTTATATTCCTTCCTTTTCTAGTATTTTGCTTCTCCATTGCAAATTCCATGCATTTCTACTGACCTATCTGTCTGAAAATGTACTATTTTCTTTTCAGATACAGGTAATCTGCTGTTAAAATTATCCACTGAGTTAGCCTTACTTACTCTAATTTTCCAGTTTTGGAATTTCATATAATCTTTTTTCACAGTTTCCAACTATTTGATCAGAATTTTTATTATTTGATAATACATATTTTTTAAGGCAGCTCAGTTGTAATTAATCCAAACTTATTTGGAGTTGAATTGTGATAATATTGTTATTGTTGTTGTTATGTGCTGTTGAGTCACCTGCAACTCAGAGTGACCCTATGCACAACAGCCCTAAATCCTGCTCTATCCTGTGCCAATCTTACTGTCTCTGACACACTTACTCTCATTACCCCAGTCACTGAATCAATTCGTCTCATCCAGGGTCTTCCTCTCTTGCTCTGTCCCTCCATCCTCCCAATCATCTTGTTGTGATCTATACGGTCAAATGCCTTTGCATAGTCAATGAAACATAGATAGGCATTCCACTGGTACTCTCTGCTTTTAACCAAGATCCATCTAACATTAGCTATAATATCCCTAGTATCACGACATCTTTTAAACTCAGCCTGCACTTCTGGTAACTCTCTGTTAATATGACGTTCCACTCGTTTTTGAGTAATTTTCATCAGAATCTTGCTTGCTTGTGATATTAATGATATTGTTCACTTATTTTAAAATCTATATCTATGTGGTATATTCATCGCTTTTAAGTAACTGATGGGTTTTAGTCTGGGGAGGATATTTTTCCTTCTTCCTTTGTACTTTCCATTCTTGAAAGATATGGATGTTGTTGTTGTTATGTGCTGTTGAGTCGCTGGCGACTCATAGCGACTCTATGTACAACAGCCCTAAACTCTGCTCTTTCTTGTGCCGATTGCACTGTCTCTGACACTCCCATCCCAATAACCCCAGTCACCGAATCAATCCACCTCATAGAAGGCATTCCCCTCCTGCACTGTCCCTCCACCCTCCCCAGCATGATGTCCTTCTTCAAGGACCGGTCTCTTCTTACAACATGTCCAAAGTATGTTAGATGGAGCCTCAGAAACCTTGCCTCCAAAGAGCCACCCGGTTTAACCCTTTCTGTGATGGATCTGGTTATTTTCCTAGCAGTCTATGGCACTCTCAATACTCTTCTCCAGCACCACAGCTCAAAGGCATCAATTGTCCTTCTGTCCTCCTTGGTCATTGTCCAACTCTCTGATGCATAACAAGTGATTGCAAAGACCATGGCCTGTATCAGACGCACCTTAGTTTCCAGAGAGACACCATTGGTCTTCAGTACTTTGGAGAGGTCTCTAACAGCAGACTTTCCCATGGCAATGCGCCTTTTAATTTCTTGGCTGCTGGTGCCAAGAGTGTTGACTGTGGAGCCAAGCAGACTAAAGCTGTGAGCAATCTCAATCTCTTCACCATCCATCCTGATGCTTCCATTTGGCCCAGTGGTGAGAATCTTTGTCTTCTTGACATTGAGCCTCAATCCATATTGGAGGCTATAGTCCTTGACCCTCTGCAGCAGGTGCGTCAGGTCCTCCTCAGTTTCAGCAAGCAGGGTTGTGTCATCTGTATAAAGCAGATTGTTAATAGATCATCCACCAATCTTGAACCCACTTTTCTCCTCATAGACTCCAGCCTCCCGGATGATCTGTTCTGCATACAGGTTGAAAATGTATGGAGATAGAACGCATCCCTGGCGTACGCCCTTCCCAATTTTGAACCATGCAGTGTTCCCTTGCTCTGTTCTGACGACTGTCTTCTGGCCCAAGTATAGGTTTTGCACTAGAACTATAAAGTGTTCTGGGATTCCCATTCTTCTCAGAGTCAGCCACAGTTTGTTATGATCCACTCAGTCAAATGCCTTTGCATAGTCAGTGAAACACAGATAGACATTCCTCCAGTATATGCATAGTAACTATTTATTTAAATATTTTTTGTAATTATAGATGTTGCATCTCTAGACTATTGCATTCCCTCTAGAGAGGGTGACATTACACCTTGGACCCCCAGGATTGAGTTTGTTTGAGGCTTGACTTAAATCTTTCTGAAGTCCATCGTGATTACCTTTTTGGTGAACTTTTGGAATTTGGTGTGTGTGTTTGGCTTCTTTCTTCTGATATATAGATCTTATGCCATTTTTTTCCCTCTTCCAATGATGGGATACTACTGAAATTTCTGAACTTTGGGCTTTCTGGTTTTCAACACATGTCTTGTAGGAAGAAATGATGATACATAGGTGCTTTACTTCAGTGTATTTTCTTTCTTTCTGGGATTTTGCTCTCTCAAGTCCTAGCTACTTGAGGAGTTCCCCAATGCTTTCAAACATACTTTAAAAACATTATCACACTTTCTTAGTTCTCAGTGAGAGGATTAATCTGTACATGTTAGTAACATTTGCCCTGTGCATGACTGATGCATGTTGGGTATAGTTTTATACTTTTGGTATATTTAGATACTCTTCTGTGGGTAACTTCTACACTGTCTAGTGAGTTTTAACACTGTACAAAACAGAGCTTTCAACAATTTATGTCTACAGGTGAGTTTAGTGCCAACACTTTTGAATTAATTAAAATCCATTATTGCTGTTGTTATGTACCATCAAATTGCTTACTACTCATAGTGACTTTATATACAAAAGTTCTGAACCCTGCTCTATCCTGAGCCAACCTTATTGTCTCTGACACACCTACTCCCATTACTCTCGTCACTGAGTCAATTCATCTCATCAAGATTCTCCCTCACTTGTGCTGTCCCTCCACTCTCCCAAGCATAATGTCCCTCTGTGAGGACTGAGCCCTCCTTGTAATATGCCAAAAAATATGTCAGATGGAGCTTCAGAATACTTGTCTTCAAGAAGCAGCCAGTTTTCAGCCTCTCCAGGATGAACCTGTTTGTTCTCCTAGCTGTCCATGGTATATTAAATACTTTTTTTCTAGAATCAAAGCTCAAAGACATCAATTCTTTTTCTGTCATCCTTAGTGCGTAACGTATAATTGCAAAGACCATGGCCTGGATCAAACACACCTTAGTCTCCAGGCTGATATCATTGCTCTTCAGTGCTCTGGAGATGTCTCTGAAAATATATTTTCCCAGCCCAATTCACCTTTGGATTTGCTGACTGCTACTACCAAGAGTGTTGATTGTGGAGCCAAGCAATGTTCTGGTTTTTGAGATCAATTTGTGTTTTTGTAAACATGTATCTGCACTTTCCATGACTCATTTACAAACCCTAAGAGAGACAGTGTGCTTTTGTCTTGTCACATGCCATAAAAATGTAAGCCTCATTCTTTTGCCTCTTACATTTATACAACTAGTGAGTCTAAATGCCTTCTTTTGATCAATCATCTACTTGACTAGAAGAGGATCTTGAGAGCCTCACCACAGCCTACAAGACTATCTTGTTGGCTTGTCACTGAGGTGCAAATCTGGCTTTAGTTCTCATACCTCTTCTCCCTCTTTCCCCTAAAACTTTTCATATCATCTGTTCTCTTCCATATGGCTTTCTTTTCCTATAGTCATCTCCACTGGAATACTTATTATTCTCCCACAGTTTCCTTCTTAGTCTAGTATATGTCTCATACCATTAGATTCTGCTTAAATGTCACTTTGTAAAGATTTCTTGGGTCAATCAGATCTTTTTTCTTTTATTTTACTTTTGTTGTAGCATCAGTATTCTATAGTTGATGTGACTTTTATAAAAGATAATAGATGAAAAACATTTAGCTCCATCTCAGAATCATAGCAAAGGCTCAGCATGCAGTGCCTGCTATTGTCAACATTATCAAATGATTTAGGGCACTTCGTCCCATGTAATTTGCCACCTTAGAAACTTGGAAAATTATATAGGTTTCTTCCTATTTAATGTACAACCTTGGAAACCTATTAAGGGTAAGCTATGAGTTGGTTCCAATTCAGCAGCAATACCTTTGAATTTTCACTATGTAATACAGCTCTTCAAGCTTTAGTTATGTCATAATCACTTGGATGACTTGTTAAAATGTATTGTTGGACTGTATTCTAGTCTTGAAAATTCTAGTTTTTTTATTTATCAGATCCTAGGCCCACAAATTGGTACTCTAAACACATTCCAGTGTGCTGCTGACAGTGGTCCAGGGACCACAGTTTGAACATTACTACTATGGGTTTGTACTATAAAAATATAACTTCATGTTAGTGGTAAGAATCTGTACTGTAATCCTGAAGGCACATAGTTTGAATCTGCCAGCTGCTCTGCAGGAAAAAGTATGAACATTCTCCTCCCATGTGATTACTGCCTCTTAAAACCCACTGGAGGGTCACCTATGAGTCAGTTATGACTTGATGGCACACAACAATAACGATTGTAATTCCCTCTGATGCTGTAATCTCTACTTAATATTTCTCTTTAGCTTCAAAACACATCTTGCTGGGTAAAGCTCAACTGTACTTGATGGTCAACAGAGCCCCCCAGGATGTAGCTTGTCAGATACAACCTCATCATGGCCTTGAGGCATATACCATCTTCAGCATTTTCTGCATGTCAGGAAAACCGGTATGTATTGGTAATCCCCTAGTATTGCTCTTATTCTGAAAAAATCAGAACAGTGACAGCTATTGAAGGTTATGGCAAGTTCTTTAGATAAAATTCTAAAGAAATATAAAACATCACCCTTCACATTGCAAGAGAGTTGGCTTAAAGTTCTTGTTGTGAAGTTGCTGAGCTATGAGAAAAATCATCTCTTTTTCCTACTGTGTTTTTTTTTTTTTTACAATAAGAGCATGGCATTGAGACAAGGAAAAGGTACGTTCTGAGAAGTGGACAAAAACTGAGCAGGGGGACTCAGTAGCTACTCACTGAGACAGGTTGTTGTTATGTGCCGTTGAGTCTCTTGCAACTCAGAGTGACCCTGTGTACAACAGCCCTAAACTCTGTTCTGTCCTGTGCCAATCACACTATCTCTGACACTCTCTTCCTGATTACCCCAGTCACTGAATCAATCCACCTCATAGAAAGCCTTTCCCTCCTGCACTGTCCCTCCACCCTCCCAAGCATGATGTCCTTCTCCAAGGTTGTTGTTGTTGTTGTTATGTGCCGTTGAGTCTCTTGCGACTCATAGTGACCCTATGTACAACAGCCCTAAACCGTGCTCTATCCTGTGCCAATCTCATTGCCTCTGACAAACCCATCCCGAGTACCCC
>NW_006400089.1:1236924-1240240 GCF_000299155.1 Elephantulus edwardii | reverse complement strand
CAGCCTGGTTTAATCCTCTCTACGATGAATCTGTTTGTTTTCTTGGCAGTCCATGGTACATTCAATACTCTTCTCCAGCACCACAGCTCAAAGGCGCCAATTCTCCTTCTATCCTCCCTAGTCATTGTCCAACTCTCTGATGCATAACAAGTGATTGCAAAAACCATGGCCTGTATCAGATTGACCTTAGTCTCCAGAGAGACACTGTTGCTCGTGAGTATTTTGGAGAGGTCCCTAACCACAGACTTTCCCATCGCAATATGTTTTTTGATTTCCTGGCTACTGGTGCCAAGAGTGTTGACCGTGGAGCCGAGCAAACTGAAGCTATGAACAATCTCAATCTCTTCACCATCCATCCTAATGCTACCAATTGGTCCAGTGGTGAGAATTTTTGTCTTCTTAACATTGAGCCTCAATCCATATTGAAGGCTGCAGTACTTGACCCTCTGCAGTAAGTGCATGAGGTCCTCCTCAGTTTCAGCGAGCAAGGTTCTAAATGTATGTAGACAGAATAGAAAGGTTTCATCTGTGACAGTGCTGCAAACACTGTATCAGAAGATGGGCAGTATATTTACAGTAAGGGGTCTGAATTCTGTCTTGATTTGACTTTAAAATTTGACTTTGAATAATTATCCTTACCTTATATTTGAACTTTAAACAAATGGAGAAAAGAAATACATTTTTTATAGGACGTTATCAGTACTAAATGTGAGGGTAGATTAAAAATATTAAGCATTGCTTGCTAAAAGTGAGGAGGATTTCAGGCACTTGTTGCAGAAGATCAAAGAAGATGGCCTTCAATGTGGATTATATGTCAACATCAAGAAAACAAAAATTGGGCACAGTAAGGAAGGAAGAGGTGTGGTGCAGTGCCCACAGTACTTTGGAGAAAACATTGCTGTTTAGCTACATCACATGGGACCCCTTAAACTCAAGCAGAAGGGAGTGGGACAGTTCAAGCAGCTCAAGTGAAGTGGAGACACCAGTTCTGTAAGGGAATAAAAGGCTTCCTGATTTCCATTCAGGTACTATGAGGGAATCACTGTTGTTTAGCTACACCATGCGGGGCACCTTAAGCTCAGGCTTCCTGTATTGCCATTCAGGTACTTTGGGGGGAAACACTGCTAACTGCCCAAGAAGGGAACACAAATATACAAGTCCTTCACAAAATATTGCTATACTCTGGGTCACTATATAGTTACAACAACCTAACATTTACTAAGAAAAGGCTCACATACTGTCAAGAATGAAGCAGTTGGCCTCAGTTATTATGAAAAAACAAAATAAGCCTTCTCTTAAAGAAAGCAGTCATGATGAATACCCCAGATAAATAGAACCAGAAGAAATATGTTTATATAGAGTTATTTAAACAGCTACAGAAGATGCAAATGAAGGAAGAAACAATTAAGAAAGCAAATACCCAAGACAACAATCCAAAAGAAATAAACTGAGGAGCAGCAACTTGAATAGTTACGGAAGAAAATGCAAAAGAAAGAAGAAAGACTTGATAGTGTAGAGAAAGAGGTACAAGAACTTTAAAAATCATCGTAAGACAGAGAGGGTACAGCCAACACAGTACTGGAAATAACAGAAGATCAGGAAAATACAATCCAAACTATTAAGACCACAATGGCAGAAGTGTCCAACACACTGGTAGGACAAAAATGTAGAACAGAAGAAATGGAACAGGGAGTCAGTGAGCTGGAAGACAAGAGCCTTACTGGATGCTTACTAGAAGAAAAATGAGAAAAGACATAAAGAAGATAAGAAAACATTTGAATTATGTGGAATAACATAAAAAGGAATAACATATGTATGATTGAAATTCCAGAACAGGGGAGTGGCAGGGAAATCACTGAGAAAATTGTGGAAGAAGTACTTGAAGAAAACTTCCCAGGGATTTTGAGGATTGAGAAATCCCCATTCAAGAAGCACAGTGAACGCCAGATAGACTGGACACCCCCCCAAAAAGAACCCATTAAGACATATCATAGTCAAATTCTATAAATTAGTCACAATGTTAAAAAACTAGAAGTTAAAACAAGAAAGTAAAGTCTACAAAACCGCCCATGTGAAAGCTAAATAACTCTCTGCTAGAACATGATTGGATTGTGAAAGAAATAAATAGTGTATTTTTTTAAAGTTCCTTGAAACAAATGAAAATGAAAATACGACATATCAAAACCTCTGGGGTACAGCTAAGGCAGTCCTCAGGGAACACTGTATAGCAATAGGCACATACATAAAAAAGGAAGAAAGAAAGAAAAAAAATCAATTCTTTAACTCAAAATTGTGATCAAGCAGAAAAATAAGAAAAATCTAATCCTACAACCACCAGAAGAAAAGAAATTACAAGGACAAGAGATGAAATCAATGAGATAGAAAAGAGAAAAACAATGAAAACCATCAATAAGACCAGGAGCTGGTTTTTCAAAATGGTCTATAAAAATGACAAGCCACTGGCAAATTTAACAAAAGATAAAAAGGAGACGATCCAAATAACTTCATTAAGAAATTATAGAGGTGATATCACAACCATATGAGAATTAAATTGATAACATCAGACTACTGTAAAAAGCTATACGCTGATAAATTTGAAAACCTAGAGGAAATGGATAAATTGACCCAGATTGACAAGAACAGATATAGAACACTTGAACAGAGCCATCATAAAAGAAAGAAATAGAAAAGGTCATAAAATATTGCCCCATAAGAAAAGGCCTGGACCAGATGGCTTCACAGCTGAATTAGACCAAACATTTAGAGAGGATCTATTACCAATTCTACTTAAATTATTTAAAAAAATTAAAAAAGAAGGAACACTCCAAGGGGCATTATATGAAAATAGCATAACCCTAATATGAAAACCAGGCAAAGATATTACCAAGAAAGAAAACTACAGACTCATGAATGCAAGTTTCATGATTATAGATGCAAAAATTCTTAACAAAATCCTAGCCAATAGAATCCAAAAGCACATCGAAAAAATAATTCATCATAACCAAGTAGGATTCATAAGAGGTATACAAGGATGGGTCAACATAAGAAAAACAATCAACATAAGACGGAGTTCCGCTGCCAGATGGAGTTCGCCGCCAGAAGGGCAGGGAAGAGACCCAGAAAGAGCAATAGTCAGCCATCCATGGCGGAACTCCAGAGGAGCGAAGACTACGCGCCACTGTGCGACCCCCCTGCAGCCCGCACCTGTATGACCCCTGACCAGCAGCGCCCAAGCCCCGCCCCCACCTCTTGGTGGTAGTGTCCAAGCCCTGCGCTCCTTACACCCCTAGTCCCTTGCTTCCACGCACCTCAGCCC
>NW_006400089.1:1216504-1230059 GCF_000299155.1 Elephantulus edwardii | reverse complement strand
GTCACCACTTCTATTCAATATTGTATTGGAAGTGCTTGCTAGGGCAATTCAATAAGAGAAGGAAATAAAAGACATCCAGATTAACAAAGAGATGGTTAAACTATTGCTATATGCAGATGATATTATAGTGTACGTAGAAAACCCAAAGACTAAAAAACAAACAAACAACACGTAAGAGTTCGTAGGCCAGTTTTGTAGAGTGGCAGTATATAAGATCAATATCCAAAAATCCATGGGATCTCTCTACAGTAATAAAAAGAACTCAGAGAAGGAACCAAAAAAGCAGTAATGTTTACAATAGCCAACCACAAATTTATACACTTGGGAATGAACCTAACTAGAGATACAAAGAAAACTACAGAACATTTCTGTAAGACACAATAAAAGACCTCAATAAATGGGAAAATGAACCCTGTTCATACATAGGAAGGCTCAATACTGTGAAAATGACAGTCCTACCAAAAGCAATCTACATTTTCAATATAAGCCCAATACATATACCAACTTCATTTATCAAGGAGACCAAAAGGGAAATTGTCAAGTTTATTTGGAGAAGAAAGAGATCCCGAATAAACAAAGGACTTCTGAAAAATAAAAATGAAATCGGAGGCATGTACTCCCTTACCTCAAAACATACTATACATTGATAGTAACCAAAACAGTATAGTACAGGTACAATGACAGACACATAGACCAATGGAACAAAATTGAGAATCCAGAAATAGACCCAGCAATCTATGACAGACGCAGAAGAATTTAATGAAACAACATATGAGCAAGAGCCTGTGGTGATGAAGGAAGAAGTCCAAACTGCTTTGAAAGAATTGGCAAAAAATAAGGCCCCAGGAATTGATGATATACCAATTGACATATTTAAACTAACAGATACTGCCCTACGTGTGCTCATCAAGTTATGCCCAGAAATCTGTAAGACAACCACTTGACCAAGTGACTGGAAGAGATCTCTGTTTGTTCCCATTCCAAAGAAAGGTAATCTGACAATGTGTGAAAATTATCAAACAATATCATTAATATCACATTCAAGCAAGATTCTGCTGAAGATTATCCAAAAACGACTGGAACAGCATATAAACAGATAACTACCAGAAGTGCAGGCTGGGTTTAGAAAGGGTCATGGTACTAAGGATATTGTAGCTAATGTTAGATGGATCTTGGCTGAAAGCAGAGAGTACCAGAGGGATGTCTTTCCGTGTTTTATTAATTTTGCAAAGGCATTTCACTGTGTGGATCACAATAAACTTTGGCTAACTCTGAGAAGAATGGGAATCCCAGAACATTTGATCATGCTAATGTGAAACCTATACTTGGACCAAGAGGCAGAGGTCAGAACACAGCACACTGCACAGGTCAAGTCTGCGAAGGGTGTACGTCAGGGGTATGTCCTAACTCCATACCTTTTCAATCTATATGCAGAACAGATTATCCAGGAGGCTGGGCTGTATGAGGAGAAATGTGGCTTCAGGATTGGAGGAAGACTCATCAACAACCCTTCTTGCTGAAACTGAGGAGGACCTGAATCACTTGCTGTGGAAGGTCAGAGACTGCAGCCTTCAGTATGGATTGAGGCTCAATATCAAGAAAACAAAGATTCTCATCACTGGGCTGATTGGCAGCATCATTGTGGATGGTGAAGAGATTGAGATTGTTAACAGCTTTAGTTTGCTTGGCTCCACAATCAACACTCTTGACACCAGCAGCCAGGAAATTAAAAGATGTATTGCAATGGGAAAGTCTGAGGATAGAGACCTCTCTAAAGTACTAAAGAGCAATGATGTCAGTCTGGAGACTAAGGTGTGTCTGATACAGGCCATGGTCTTTGCACTCACTTGCTATGTATCAGAGAGCTGGACAATTACTAGGGATGATAGAAAGAGAATTGATGCCTTTGGGTTATAGTGTTGGAGAAGAGTAATGACTATACCAAAAACTTCTAAGAGAATGAACAGTTTTGTCATGGAGAGGGTGAACCCAGGATGCCCCTTGGAGGCAAGGATTCTGAAGCTTCATGTGACATACTTTGGGCATGTTGCAAGGAGAGACCAGTCCTTGGAGAGGGACGTCATGCTTGGGAGGGTGGAGGGACTGTCCAGGAGAGGAAGACCCTTCATGAGATGGACTGAATCAGTGACTGGGGTAATAGGAGTAGGTGTGTCAGAGACAAGTTTGGCACAGGAGAGAGCAGGGTTTAGGGCTGTTGTACGTAGGTTTGTTATGAGTTGCAGGCGACTGCACTGCACATACCAATGACATCTATGGTCACCTGATATTTGACAAGGAAATCAAACCTATCAAAAGGGGAAATAACAACCTCTTCACCAAACGGTCCTGGCAAAGTTAGACTGCTACCTGCAAAAAAACTGAAACAGGATCCACATCTCACACCATACACAAAAATCAACTCAAGGTGGATCAGAGACTTGAGAGTAAAGACCAAAACCATAAAATTCATCAGAGAAAAAGATGGGATCAAGTTTAGAAGGCCTAGTCTACTGTCTAAAGAGACTGCCAAATACAACCAGAAGTGCACAATCTGAAAAGGATAAAATTGATGAATTGGACCTTTTTTTGTGTGCATCGAAAACTTTTCCAACAGGATGAAAAGGAAACCTATTGATGAGAAACAAACACTTGTAATACTATCTCAGACAAAGTTTACCAAATACCAAGTTTACCGAATACTGATGGGCCTCAACAGGAAAATTGATAACACAATTACAAAATATGCAGAAGACATGAAAAAAAATAACAAAGGAAGATCCTCTAATGGCCAAGAGACACATGAGGAAATGCTCAAAATTACCGGGAATAAACCACAAATTGAGATACTTGGGAATGAATGTAACTAGAGATACAAGAGACCTATACAAAGACAACTATAGAGCATTTCTGAAGGACACAATAAAAGACCTAAAGAAATGGGAAAATATTCTCTGTTCATGGAGGGAAGACTCAGTATGGTGAAAATGACAAACCTACCAAAGGCTATTTACATGTTCAATGCAATCCCAATACAGAGATCAAATTCATTTTTCAAGGAGAATGAAAGGAAAATTATCAAATTTATTTGGAGAGACAGGAGATCACAAATAAGGAAATCACTTCTGAGAAAACAAAAATGAGGTTGAAGGTATAGCACTCCCTGACCTCAAGACCGACTACACAGCAGTGGTAACCCAAACAGCATGGTACTGGTACAATGACAGGCACATAGACCAGTGGAACAAAATTGAGAACCCAGAAATAGACCCAGCTATCTATGGTCAACTGATATTTGACAATTAAATCAAAGACATCAAATTGGGAAATGAAAACCTCTTCAACAAATGGTGCTGGAAAAACTGGACTTCCACCTGCAGAGAGCTGAAACAGGATCCACATCTCACACCATACACAAAAAAATCAGTTCAAGGTGGAACAGAGACCTGGGAGTAAAGCCAAAACCCATAATGTTCATAGGAGAAAAGCTGGGATCGAGCTTAGAATAGCTAGTCCAAGGTATAAAGACACTGCCAAATACAAAAGAAATGCACTATCTAAAGAGGATAAAATTGATGCATGGAAACTTCTAAAGATTAAATCTCTGCGCACATCGAAACCTTTCCCAACAGGCTGAAAAGACCTACAGACTGGGTAATTTGGTAATTCCATCTCAGACAAGAGTCTTATAACAAACATTTACAGAATACTCTTGCGCCTCCACAAGAAAAAAACTGATAACCCAATTAAAAAATGGGCAAAAGACATGGAAAGAATTTTCACAGTGGAAGATATTTGAATGGTATACAGACACATGAAGAAATGCTCCAAATCACTGGCAATTAAAGAGATGCAAATAAAAACCACAATGAGGTACCATCACACTCCAGTAAGAGTGGCAAAGTTTAACAGGATAGCAAGTAATAGATACTGGAGAGGATGTGGTGAGAAAGGAACACTTATACATTTTTAGTGGGATTGTAAAATGGTGCAACCATTCTGGAAGGCAGTTTGGCACTTCCCCAAAAACCTAAACATAGAAATTCCATATGACCCAGCTATTCCATTACTTGGCATATACCCTGAGAATATGAAAACTGAGGTACAAACTGAGATTTGTATACCAATGTTGATAGCAGAATTATTCACCACCACAAGAATATGGAAACAGTCCAAATTTCCAACCACAAACGAATGGATTGAGAAATTCTGGTACATTCACACAATGGAATACTATTTAGCACACAGGAGCAATAACTTTGTAAATTATTACCTAATTTGGGAGGGACTAGAGAGCATTATGCTGAGTGAACTAACTCAGTCCCACAAGGATAAATATTGTTTAATACAGTTATTATAGAAGGAGTATAAGGATCCATGTTGGGTGAGAGAGGCTGAAAGCAGAGGGATGTAGATGTACAGGGGAAAGAGGAGGTTAATAATTGAATTGGACAATTTGATGGGTGGAGGGGTGAGGGAAATTGAAAGGGGGTAAGATGAGTAACAATCAATGAATGAAAATCTAACTTCTGTAAACTTTTGTTAAAATGTCATCTCATTCCAGTAACAATGGCAAAGTTTAAAAGGCCTGCAAGTAATAAGTGTTGCAGAGGATGTGGCCGAGATAGGAACTCTTATACATTGTTAGTGGAATTGTAAAATGATACAATCCCTCTGAAAGGCAGTGTAACACTTCCTCAAAAAGGTAAACATAGAAATTTCATATAACCTAGCTATTCCACTGCTTAGAATATACCTCAAGATAATGAAAAACCAAGGCACAAAAAGAGACTTGTGCACCAATGTTCACAGTGTTACTCACAGTCACAAGAACATGGAAAC
Organism: Elephantulus edwardii; assembly: GCF_000299155.1. Classification (NCBI taxonomy): domain Eukaryota; kingdom Metazoa; phylum Chordata; class Mammalia; order Macroscelidea; family Macroscelididae; genus Elephantulus; species Elephantulus edwardii. Next base: position 1,225,220 of record NW_006400089.1, on the reverse strand, counting down.
AGCCCGGATGTCCAACCACAATCGAATGGATTGGGAAATTATGGTACATTCACACAATGTAATGTCATGCAGCATGCAGGAGCCATGATTTTTTTAATTATTACCTAACTTAGGAAGGACTGGAGAGCATTATACTGAGTGAACTAACTCAGTCTCATAGGACAAATACTATATAAAACCATTATTATAGAATGTGTATAAATATCCAAGGGTGGAGAAGGTGGAAGCAGAGGGGTGAAGATTGGCTGGGGATGGTGAGGGTTAATCATAGGGTCAAAGAATTTGTTGGGGTGGGGTCAAGGAAATGGAAAAGTTCTCGTGTGAAAAATAATGTATTTTAACTTTTAAAATAAGCCAGTAAAATATATATTAAAGATTGATTTAGAAAAAAGAAAAAAATTTCACTACTGGTCCAACAGTTAGCATCATGATAGATTGTGAAAAGATTGAATTGTCAACAATTTCACCTTACTTGGATTCACAATCAACACCCTTATTAGCAGTAGTCAGGACATCAGGAGACATATTGCATTAGGAAAATCTGCAATTAGGAATGTCTCTAAATTACTGAGGAGCAAGGGTATCTGTTTGAAAACTAAGGTGTCCTTGACTCAGGCCATGGTCTTTTCAATTACTTGCTATGGAACTGAGAGCTGGACAATGAAAAAAAGATTACAAAAGAATTGATGCCTTTGAGCTGTAGTGTTAGAGAAAAGTACTTACTATCCTATAGAATGTCAAAACAATAGATATGTCTTAGAGAAAGTGCAGCCAGATTGCTCCTTGGAGGCAAAGATGACAAAAGGTTGTCTACATACTTGAGGCATGTTGTTAGGAGAGGCTCTTTCTTTGAAAGGGACATCAAGCTGGGGAAGGTAGAGGGTCAGTGAAAGAGAGGAAGACCCTCAGTGAGATGGATTGATACAGTGACTGCAGAATCATGGACCACATTTGACCTTTACACAAATGGAGAAAATAAACACATTTCTATAAGAATTTATCCGTATTAAATGTGAGGATGGATTAAAAACACCTAATATTCAATTCCGAGGTTTGGTAGAAGGTCTGCAATAGTTACAATGACATGAATGATTCAAAGGAACTTTTTACTTACTTTGGCATCATATAATTTTTTACTGTTTTCTAGACCTTTTTCCTGTCCTTTTGTCTTGTCAATGTTGTTTTTTTGTCAGCAATCTATTCTATTCTCTCAGTAGTCCAAATCCTAGCCTTCACTCAAGGCCTAGCTCACATGTCCTCTTCTGAACATGAGCTCATTTTACAAGAATTTTCTCTCCTGCTTCTCACCTTTCCTTTGCAGCACATAGACTGGAAAGCTGGGGCTACTCAGGAAGTCAGTGGGATCTACGTTTGAAAAAAAATATCAGCTATTGAAAACCCTGTGGATGACAGTTCTCTGATACACATGAGTCAGAATCAACACTGCAGTAGTGGGATTAAGATTTAGTTTAGTTATTCTCAGGTAGAATGAAGGATGTATTACATAGTCATTGGTGATATGATTTCCAGCTTGTTCATCTTTTTTTTCTTTCTTCTCCCTGTGGATTGGATTATAGGACTTTCACTATGAATTTAGTTACCAGATAGGAAATGACTCCAGACATATTCTGTACCATGGGAGAGATGCCCAGTACTACTTTGCTTTGCCAGCTGGTGAGCAACTGGACAGTTACAGAGGTGAAGTACAGTGAATATTTGATTTCTTGCTATCCTTATTTAGATTTCTAGCCTTTTTTCCTGGTTTCTAAAATTCTAATTCAATCTCTCTCTCTCTCTCTCTCTCTCTCTCTCTCTGCAGAAAGTAAAATTCTTATTATTAATCTTGATAAGCTTAATGATTTTTTAATTTAGGCCTATTCCTACTTTGCAGTGAAGAAAGTATTCATATAATCATAAACTAATTTTTATGTCTTATACCTCAGATTTTAAATGTAATTAAATATAAATTATACAATGTGAAAAGAACAAATTTTTCTATTTGAATTAAAATTGAAGACTAAAATAGCCCTTACATAATGTGTCATATCTAATAATCTTGCATTTGTTAAAACCCAAACCAAGTAAAAATATCTCCCCAAAGAAGAAAATACAGGGATAGAGGAATATTAAAGAAGCTTTAGAAGTGAAAACTGAGCTTGTACATTAGAGTCTCAAAATGAATGAATTCTAGCTCGCCAGATGGAAGTTGCTGATGACTTTCTCTGCCCTTCTCTAGTGTTTTGTTCAGTTTCAAATAAGTGCTGGTAACTGGTTTCAATCTAGCAAGTTAGTGTTACAACCATTTGGGAAAATTTCCGCTTCTACAGAAGCCACAACCTATTAAATTAAAGTTTATGTGGCTAAGAAAGTTTTTGTTTGTTTTAAATAAATTGTTGTTGTATACCATTAAGTCAGAATCCATCCACAGCTGACCTTTGCAAGGGAGGACATTGCTCATATTTTTCCCACGGAAAAAAACTGTTTGCCTTTGGGAATTGCAGCTCAGCTTTGTGCCACTAGGCCTCCAGAGCTCCCTGTAAATTAATTACATATTTTTATTATTTGCATATTGTTGTTGTTATGTGCCTTCGAGTAGCGTGCAACTCATAGCTACCCTATGTACAACAGCCCTTAATCCTGCTCTACCCTGAGCCAGCCTCACCAGCTCTGACACACCTACCCCCATTATTCCAGTCACTGAATCAATCTATCTCATCAAGGGTCTTCCACTCTCTCTCTGTCCCTCTACCCTCCCAAGTACACAATTTTTTATTTATGTTGTATTATGTTCATGTATATTGTGGGCTCCCCTCCCTCCCCCATCTTACAATCATCTTACTAATAACTATATTTGTAAAAGTGTCAGCTATTTCATGCCTTGTGCAGCTAGAGTGCTCTTTGAGGCAAGAAAGATGAGGCTTCGCCTCACATCCTTTGGGCATGTTGCTAGGATAGGTTATTCTTTGGAGAAGGACATGAGGCTGGGGAAGAATGGAGGGTCAGCGAAGGAGAGGTAGACCCTCAATCAGGTGGATTGATATGGTTGACTGTCGCAATGAACTCATGTGTCAGGAAGGGTGAGGATGGTACAGGCTAGAATTGAGTTCAGATCTTTTTGTTCATAGATCATTTGTTTGCTATGAATCGTTCTTGATCCGAAGGCACCTAACAGCTTTACATTTACACTATTATGCAAAGGAATCTAGTCTTCTTCTGTTATATTTAGTTGTTGTTCAACCCTCTGAGGAATAACAAGTTATTATGAAGACCCTGGCCTAAGACAGGTGCACCTTAGTCTTTAAACTGACATCATTGCTCTTCAGCACTCTGGAGACATGTCTGACAGCAGACTTTCCCAGTAAAATTTGTCTTCTTATTTCCTGACTGTTGGTGCTAAAAGTGTTGAATTCTACCCTTTTCCTTCCTTTCTATCCCTGGTAACCAGAGTAAACTCTGGTCTCTATTCATCTTCCTTTTCATGTTTTACAATTCAAATGACTCATTACCATTGTCTCAGAACTGACTCATACCTGACCTGCCTCCTGTGGAATCACTAGTAGTAGAAGTGAAATTGTACAATATTTGTAATTTTATAATTAACTTATTTTACTCTGTAATTTGTTTGAGGAATGTACTCTTTCTGTTTCTGTAACAATTATTTTGTATTCCTCAACAAGATGGATTGACACAGTGACTATAACAATGGACTTATTGAGGATCTTGCTCTTCCTTGCTGGCCATTTACTTTTTCCAGCTTGGTGCTTTTTTCCCAAGGATTGAACACTCATGACAACATGCGCAAAATACGCATGAAATGAGAAGCACCTTGGTTGCACTTCCTCCAAGTTAGATTTGCTAATTCTTTTGGTAGCCCATAGTGAGTCAATATTCTTCATCAACACCATAATTTAAAGGCATCAGTTCTTCAGTATTCCTTACTTACTGTCCAACTTTCACTTGTATGTGAAGCAAGAGACTTGGGTCAGGAGTACCCTGGTCACTAAACTGACATGGTGCAAGCATTGTTTGAATAGATTAATGTTATTTTTAACCACTTGTCCAAATGAATTCTAAACACTAAAATGTACTCATGCTCCACCTTGGTTATCCCAGTTACCCAAGGAATTCATGTTAGGCATGTAGCCACAGACATCTCCAAAGGGACTAAGTCATAAGACTCTTTTTTTCTAAAGGAAAGGATGCAAAAGCAATAATAGATATCCTTCTCATGGCAGCTAGTTATAACTTGGCAGTACCTCTCACAGAGGCAAGACTTTATGGGCCATATTTAGACCAATGGAATATAACAGATATCCAAATAAAAGAAGCTTGAGACAGAGTATTAGCTTTGTGTTGGAGCAGAAGTTTCCTTAATATCAGTTAAATTTGTAGTCATTAAGAGGTATCAGCTTTAGTGGTGTTACTCAATAATACAAAAGCATGTTAGTTGAATATTATCATAAATATCAACATTATAAAGTCCTGTGACTATATGAACTCCTGATTCATAGGAAGAAATCATAAGCAAATAAGTATATTGATGAATATTTAGTACATATATTATCCAAGTGATCTATTTTGTCTTGCATGAATTTCATAAGTCTTTTAAATTCAGTATATAAAATCTGAAGGGAAGTCAGTTGAACAGAACAAGGGACACTACTTGGCTTAAAATCAAGAAAAGTATGCTTAAGGATTATATCCTTTCACCACACCTATTCAAATCTGTATGCTGAGCAATTAAAAAAAAAGTTGAACTATATGAAGAAGAACACAGCATCAAGATTGGAAGAAAACTCATCTACAACCTGTGATATGCAGATGACACAATCTTGGTGAAAGTGAAGAGAACTTAAAGCACTTATTGAAGAAAATATGAGATTATACCCTTCAGAATGCACTGCATCACAACATAAAGCAAAAGTCCTCATCACTGGGCCAGTTGGTAATTTCATGATAAATAACTGAAGTTATCAAGGATTTAATTTTAGTTAGACCTATAATTAATATTCATAGGAACAGCACTCAAGAAATAAAAAGTTGTGTTGCATTGAGTAAATCTGCTGCCGAAGATTTTTTAGAGTGATAAAGAGCAGGGTTGCCTGTTTAATGTCGAATGGGGCCCTGATCCAAGCCATGACATTTTTAGAGCTTCATATGTTTGTGAAAATTGGATGATGAAAAATAAGACAGAAGAAGTATATATGCTTTTCAATTACAATGTTGGTAAAGAGTATTGAATATGCCATGGGCTATTTGTTCTTTTGAACATGCCAAAGTCCTCCTTAGCAAGGATTGTGAGGCCTGCTAGGCACGTTGTCGAGAGGAGGGATATCCCTGGATAAAGACATTATGCTTGGAAAAGTAAAGGATCAGCAAAAATAAGGAAGATGCCTACAGAGATGGACTGACGGCAATGGCAGCAATGGGCTCAAGCACAGAGTATTGTGAGATTGTCACAGGATTGGACAGAGGTTTTTTCTTTCTTTTCTGTTGTTCAGAGAGTCGCTATGATCTAGAATCAGCTCTATAACACTTAAAACAACAACATGGTGCCAAGGTTACACTTTTATTTCAACACTCATGTCTTTAATATGACTATAATCTTAAATACACTGAATTTTTTGAGATTAGAGACTAGTTCTTGTCACCTGTGGCATCATCAACATTTGGTTTATATCTATTTGGAACTCACTTTTTTTACTATTGCTTAATTATTTATGTTTCCTAGAAGAATGCAAGAACTTTAAATTTAGCACTGACTTCTTGCTTTACTTTGATGTCCCTTCTTTTATAATGTCCACCACTGCGCCAAGCACAGGAATCTACTCAGCAGAGGATTTACTGCTTTTCTGATATCTAGAGAATGAGCAATTTGAGAAGGAACATAACTTGTGGTGTCATTGAGCTCTAAATTTTGCCAGAATTCAGTCTATCCTCATGTGTTCCTTAATTGTTGTGAAGAAGTGTGTCTATAACTCAGATATACAGAATGACTTTTCTCTGACACTTTGACTTATAGTCATGGTTTCCACGGAGATCACAGATGGTGAAGGCTCCAGGTTACATCCCTGCACTGTAGCAGTGACTGTGCTGCCCTGTTACCATGGGAATGCAGCCTCTACAGATCTGTGAGTAATGCCACACTGACATACCCTGAGGCAGTGTGTGGTTTCCCTCAGACATAGCAACAATGTAAAGAGAAAAAGTGGCTCATCTCTGAATGAACAAAAGAAACAGTTATGGCTCTACCACTATAATATGGAATATGATGGCCTCCTGAGCTCAAACCACCAACCTTTTGGTTGGCAGCTGAGCACTTTAACCATTGTATCATTAGGAATCATTAGAGAGCTCTGTTGACCTAGTGGTAAGCAGCTATGCTGCAATCCCAATTGCACCACAGTTCAAATCCAGCAGTAGCTCTGTGGGAGAACTGTCCCTGAAAACCTGCTAGAGGGTCAACTATAAGTGGATTCCAACTCAATAGCATATAGCAATAACTAACATTATGAACTTATTAAATAGTGTTTCTATAGATTTTTGTATATATGGTCAGAGGCTTAGCCAAACCAAACCAAACCAACAAATTATATTCTTCCTTTCCCCCCTTATTTTATTGAGCATTTATTTTGTTTATATTTGGTATAATTGACCTATTCAAATTTTGTTTTTACTACGTGTGTGGAGTTGGACAGTTATCACCATAGTCTAATTTTAGAACATTCTCACGAGCCCTCACCCTCTTATCTGTCACTCCCCTTGTGCATCACCTTCCAAAAGCATTTTGTTGATTATAAATTAATTTGTAATTAATTTATTTACTTTTTCCATAATTTCTCTGCTCATATTCTGTATGGTGTTATTCAGATGAGTATCTGTTTTACACATTGGGAAACTAAAACTTAATTATTTAATTAAAACTTGCTGTTGAGGTCACATAGAAAAGAAATTGTAGATCACGGACTGTTCTTATAAAGGAGATTACTATAACATAGAATTGCTCCATTTCCAAATAAATGAAATATTTCATTTATAAAAAAACTCCACAAATACACAAATGTCCCATGGTTGAAATAATAAAAAATCATGTAGTAAGTTTACATAGTGCAACAGAGGCGTTCACTCTCTTGAGGGTTTAGCCATTAACTGAAGCAATCTGCAAACTGCAAACTGCAGTCAGAACCACGTGGACTACATTCCTTCATTTGCCAGGATGCTTCTATATAGTTATCTGTCTTGCTTCTTGCTACAATTTCAGCACATATAAAAGGAGTTTAATAAACTATTTTAATCATAAGCAAGAAAATGAGTGGTTTCTTGACCTGAGAAATTCTTCCATCTCTTTGGTCTTAAGGCCCTTGTTCTTTCAATGCCTGCTATAATCAACTTCCCCATTCCCCTGCTATACACAGTGTGCCGTCTACTCACAGCAATTGTTGATTTACTAGGTATTTTTTCTTAACTAATCTAAGATTATATGGTTTAGATTGTGTTTATTTCATGCCATTGTAGCTATCCTCTATGATCTGCCCTAGAGTATGATACCGTTTATGTTTCCTACAGCTATAATTCCAGCCTGAAAAACCTTTCCACCCTTTTGCTGATGGGAAGTTACATGGAAATCAGGAACTATATCACCATGATCACCAGGATTCTAAATCGTTTGACTAAGGAGTACCAAGGCATTTCATATGGCCAGTGTTCACAAATACAGGATGCATTCATTTCTTCAGTGTGCAAATTAGATTTTGCAGATCAGGTAGGATCCAAAATAATGTGTTTAAAACTTCTGAACCTGTATCAGTATAGGAGGACTTATGACTCTCCCTATTAGTATAGGAGCTCTGGCAGCCTAGTTGTAAGAAATTGTTCTACAATCCCAAAAGAATGTGATTTGAGAGGTGCACGGTTCAAATCCACCAGATGCTCTGCCGGGGAAGGAGGGACAATCTCCTCCTGTACCAGTCAGATCTGATTTGACGGTACACTCACACAAAAATAATAAAAAATAAAAAAAAAAGAATGTGATTTGAATCCATTAGCTGCTCCATGGGAAAAGGATGACAATGTCCTTCCATGCTATTTTGTTGTTGTTGTTGTTAATTGCTGTCGAGTCAAACACGACTCATAACGACCCTATGAACAAAAGACCTGAAGCCTTTCTATAACTATTGTTGTCTCTTAAAGTTAATAGATTTTCCAGAAGTATGCTGTTTAGAGAGTGGATGCCGCGCCTGCTTCCAACATGCTATTCACTGCTTCTGAAAACCCTCTGGAGCACCAGTTATGGGATAGTTCTGACTTGACAGCATACAACAATAGCAAAATGACTCTTCAGCTCACCAGTGTGTAGTCATTCTTAAGAAACACAGTCAAGAAATGAGATCACTGATCTAGTTGATTTGATTTTTATAAATGACTGTGTCTGCTCTATTCTGTTATAGTTCACAAATGAATCCTGCTAGTTTTAAACAGAGCGACACTGGTAGAATTCAGTTATAACAAGGGATATGTATGAAAATATAATATGATTTTGTCTTGGTAACAAAAATATGTTGTTGTTGTTGTTGTTATGTGCCATCGAGTTGCCGGCGACTCATAGCGACCCTATGTACAAAAGCCCTAAACTCCGCTCTGTCCTGTGCCAATCGCACTGTCTCTGACACTCCCATCCCAATTATCCCAGTCACTGAATCAATCCACCTCATAGAGG
>NW_006400089.1:1212470-1215605 GCF_000299155.1 Elephantulus edwardii | reverse complement strand
TTTTCCTTTTCCATAATTCTCTGTTAACCTTTCTCAAAATTTTACTTAGTTGTAGCCTGTTACTTCATCTTCATCTTTCCTCATGCCAGTTGCCTACTGGTGATTCTGGTCATGACAAGGAATAAGAGAAAAGGGGCCAGAATAATAGGAAAAATTTGAGGCAAAGCATTCATCTCTCTGAAAAAGTCTGACTTCTTAGCTGAGTCAATCTCTTAGCTGAAAAATATGACATCTCCTTTATTTCTAGACACACAAATTCTAAATTAAATAAAATTAAAAGTGGTTATGATAATGCTACTTCTGTTTTCTTTTTTAAAAATGATCTATTTCTCCTGGACAGGAAGAAATAATGAATTCTATCCTTATGTTGAATGACCTCATACGTCTTCCTGGAAAGGTAAGTTTTCTTTCTTTCCTGGATTATGAGATAGTTGATGCATTATTTAATAACATATTGTTTGGAATCATGTTTTGACACTTACATTAAAAGTAGTATTAAAAATTCCTCTAAGAATTTATCTGAATGACATTGCCCTTCTCCAGTCACTGGTGAAGAACTGATCTGCTATTATATAAAATGGAAAACTTAAAGGAAAATTATTTAAACATGATGTAAAAAATTTCATAAAGATAATTTTATTTATTAATAATGCATAACTTTCACCACATGGCTCTCTGAGATATGAAAAGACTTCTCATCTACCTGAAAATTGAACTATAGCTTCTATTGCATGTGTTCATACTCTATAATCATGAAAAATATTTCCCTGATTTCGGCAAGAATAGAACTTCCTATTTATGCTTAACATCTAATTCAAGCCATCTCATTGTGCATCACTTCAATCTATGTCATCACTGCCTTCTAAAAGTGTGACTATGTGGTTATAGGGAATAGTTCTACCATTTTACTTTCTTTAGGACTTCTGTCCTTTAATTTACCACTTTATTTGCTCTATCTTTCATGGCCCGCAACATATTTACTTTTTCATTAGTTACACACACACACACACACACACACACACACACACTCCTTCCTAAAAACTACACCCTTTGAGATGTCATCTCATTTCAGTGCTCCTCTTTATATCATTTCACATACTCTGTGCATGTGTAAGGAGAGGCTATTCCTTGGAAAAGGATATCATGCTTGGGAAGGTGGAGGATCAACAAAAGAGAGAAACAGCCCTAACAAAATGATGGATTGACACAGTGGCTGCACCAATGGGTTCCATTTTGTCAGAGATGCTGAGGATGGCACAAAATTGGACAAGGTTCACATCTATTGTGACATGAGGGCTACAGGGAAACTAATAAAGAGGGGATAAATAATGTACATGACATTGAAACATACTTGGAAGAGAACTGTATAAAAGGAATATAGGATTAGGTGTTATTGGCATGACAAGAGTCCAGAATAAGAGCTGCATAATAAAGTGGTCTGGAGGTAAGGAAGGACTGTATAACAATGAAAGAACTCTTTCCCCCCCCCCCAAAAAAAAAGGTGAACTGGGGGGAGGGGAGACAGGGAGGAAAATGTGCAACAATGAATAAATGGAAATTCAATTTCTTTATAAACTTTCTTTAAAATCTAACCAGATGCTCTGCTGGAGAAGGAGGAACAATCTCCTCCTCTCCACTCAGATCTGATTTGATGGTACACACACACACACACACACACACACAACTATACATGCACACAAAATAAAATTTAAAATAAAAAAATAAAGACTAATATAAAAAAGAGAGGTGACATCACAACAGAACCAGATGAAATTAAATCAATAATATCAGAATACTATGGAAAGTTATCCTCTGATAAACTAAAAAGCCTAGAGGAGATGGACAAATTCCGTGAAACTCATGCTCTACCCAGATTGACAAGGAAAGATATAGAACAGACTCATCAAAAAAGAAGAAATTGAAAATATTATAAAAAGACTTCCACACAAGAAAAGTCCTAGAGCAGTTGTCTTCACGGCTGAATTCTACCAAGCATTCAGAAAGGATTTATCACCAATTATACTTAAATTAATTTATTAAATGGAAACAAAGCAATACTCCCAGAGTCAAATTATGAAGCAATCATAACCATATACCAAAACCAGGCAAAATATTACACAGAAAGAAAACTACGGAACAATATCTCTCATGAATATCATATATCCTTAACAAAATCCTAGCTAATAGAATACAAAATACATTAAAAAATAAAATTCACCATGACCAAGTGTAATTAATTACAGATATACAAGAATTTTCAACATAAGAAAAACAATCAATGTAACTTACCATATTAACAAAACTATAAGAACCATATGATCTTAGCAATTGATGAAGAAAAGGCATTTGACAAAATCCAACATTCCTTCCTCATAAAGACACTCAGCAAAAGTGGAATGTTGCTGTTCTTATGTGCAGTCAAGTCGTTTGCGACTCATAGCGACTCTATGTACAACAGGCCTAAACCCTGCACTATCCTGTGCCAATCCTATTGCTTCTGACACACCCATCTCAATTACCCCAGTCACCTAATCAATCCACCTCATAGAGGGTCTTCCCCTCCTGCACTGTACCTCTACCCTACCAAGCATGATGTCCCTCTCCAAGGACCTGTCTCTCCTTACAACATGTCCACAGTATGTCACACGAAGCCCCAAAATCCTTGCCTCCAAGGACTAGACTAATTTAATCCTCTCTAGGATGGATCTGTTTGTTTTCTTGGAAGTCTATGGAACATTCAATACTCTTCCCCAGCACCACAGCTCGAAGGCGTCAATTCTCCTTCTATCTTCCCTAGTCATTGTCCAACTCTCTGATGCATAACAAGTGATTGCAAAGACCATGGGCTATATCAGGTGCACCTTAGTCTCCAGAGAGACACCGTTGTTCTTGAGTACTTTAGAGAGGTCCTTAACAGCAGAATTTCCCATCGCAATACGTCTTTTGGTTTCCTGGCTGCTGGTGCCAAGAGTGTTGACTGTGGAGCCGAGCAAACTGAAGCTGTGAACAATTTCAGTCTCTTCGCCATCCATCCTGATACTACCAATTGGTCCAGTGGTGAGAATCTTTGTCTTCTTGACATTGAGCCTCAGTCCATACTGAAGGCTGCAGTCCTTGACCCTCTGAAGTAAGTAC
>NW_006400089.1:1210003-1211555 GCF_000299155.1 Elephantulus edwardii | reverse complement strand
AAATGCTGAACGAGTTCTGCCCTTTTGATTTTCTGACTCTAGCTCCTTGTACATTTCATTGTAACATTTTGCTTTGTCATTCTGAGCTGCCTTTTGGAATCTTCTGTTCAGCTCTTTAGTGTCTTGAATTCTTCCTTGTGCTTTGGCATCTCTACGTTCCAGTGCAATCTTCAGAGTTTCTTCTGACATCCATTTTAGTCTTTTCTTCCTCTTCTGTCTTTGCAATGACTGTTTGCACTCTTCCTGGATGATTCATTTGACATCCTCCCACAACTCATCTGGTCTTCACTCATTAGTGTTCAAGGCCTCAAACGTGTTCCTGAGATGATTCTGAAATTCAGGTGAGGTGAAATTAAAGTCGTATTTTGGCTCCTGTGGATTCGATTCAATTTTCCTCAGCTTCAGCTTGAACTTGCATATGATTAGTTGGTGGTCTGTTCCACAATAAGCTCCTGGCCTAGTTATCACAGCTGATATTGAGCTTCTCCAGCGGTTTTTTTCCACAGATGTAATCTATCTGATTTCTATGCATACCATCAGTTGAAATCCGTGTGTATAACCTGCGTTTATGTCTCTTAAAAAACGTATTTGCAATGAATAGAAAAGAATTTCCTCAACATACTCAAAAGTGTATGTGTAAAACCAAAAGCCAACATCATTCTCAATGAAGAAAGATTAAAAGTATTTTCTCTGTAAACAGGGACCAGACAAGGATGCCCACTGTCACCACTTCTATTCAATATTGTATTGAAAGTGCTTTCTGGGGCAATATAACAGGAGAAGGGAATAAAAGGCATTCATATAGGCAAAGAGATGGATAAACTATTACTATATACTAATGATATGATAGTGTATACAGAACTCCAAAGACTAAACAGAATGCCAGGATATAAGATCAATATCCATAAGTCAGTGGGATTCCTCAACAATAACAAAGAGAACTAAGAGCTGGAAACCAAGAAAGCAATACTATTTACAATGTTGTTGTTTGTTGTTATGTGCTGTTGAGTTGTTTCCGACTCATAGTGACCCTATGTACAACGGCCCTAAACCCTGCTCTATCCTGTGCCAAGCGCACTGCCTCTGACATACCCATCCCGATTACCCCAGTCACTGAATCAATCCATCTCATAGAGGGTCTTCCCCTCTTGTGCCATCCCTCCACCCTCCCAAGCATGATGTCCCCCTCCAAGGACCTGTCCATCCTGGCAACATGCCCAAAGTATGTCAGATGAAGCCCCAGAATCTTTGCCTCCAAGGAGTAGCCTGGTTTAATCCTCCCTAGGATGGTTCTGTTTGTTTTCTTAGAAGTCCATGGAACATTCAATACTCTTCTCCAGCACCACAGCTCAAAGGGGTCAATTCTCCTTCTATCCTCCCTAGTCATTGTCCATCTCTTGGATGTGTAACAAGTGATTGCAAAGACCATGGCCTGTATCAGGTGCACCTTAGTCTCCAGAGAGACACCGTTGCTCTTGAGTACTTTAGAGAGGTCTCTAACAGCAGAATTTCCCATCGCAATACGTCTTTTGGTTTCCTGGCTACTGGTGCC
>NW_006400089.1:1205523-1206497 GCF_000299155.1 Elephantulus edwardii | reverse complement strand
TTCTTCTCTGTTCTCAACTTTTGCATTCCAGTCACCCATTATTATCAATGCATCTTGATTGCATGTTTGATCAATCTCTGCCTGTAAGAGTTGGTAGAAATCATCTATTTCTTCTTCTTTGGCTCTGGTTGTTGGTGCATATATCTGAATGATCGTGGTCTTCACTGGACTTCATTGTAAGCGTATGGATATAATCCTATCACTCACGATGTTGTACTACAAGATGGAGTGGCCCTTACTCCTAATACTAGTTTACCTCTTTTGATATGTTAAAATCCATCTTTTTTTCTCTTTTCTTTCTCAATTGAATATAAATTCCATGTTGGGATTAACTTTCAACTTCTATTTGACACATAACCTCAGCTGAGATACACAGCCAAGAGTGCTGTATACAGATGTGGGTGAATGAATGTCTATATAGGTGACTACCACTTCCTAGCCAACTTACTGTCACAGTTCATAACCACCTTATCTTGTGGTTGCTCTCTTGCAGCAAACAGCTATATGGATAGAAATACTAACCTCCTATTTTCAACATATGTTCCTTTCTGCTGCCAGAACTGTTCTCATAAAAATCTCATTTGTTCCCATCGCTTATTTACTTGTTATTACTTGATGGCTCCCTTGCAGTTTTAGGATACAATTCTGTTCTTTACCCTGTTGTGCCTGGCCGGGTCAAATTTACTCCCTTCACTTCATCATGCACATCTGCTCACAGAGCTGTCTCCTATGTGTCAGTCATTTTGGATATTCCCTACTCCTAAATATATGATGCCCCATTATTGTGGCTGTTGTTAGGTGTTGTTGAGTCTACCACAACTCATAGTGATCCTATGAAAAATGGAACTTAATCTTGCCATATCCTGTGCCATGCAGATCATCTCAAGTTCATATACACAAGTTCATTGTTCCAGTCATTTTTTCAATTCTTCTTGTTGAAGGTCTTTCTCTCTTTCTCCCCCTCCCTCCCTCCC
>NW_006400089.1:1178286-1205371 GCF_000299155.1 Elephantulus edwardii | reverse complement strand
TTCCCTTTCTTTCTTTCCTCTTCTCCTCCATCTTTCCAAACATTATGTCTTTTTCTAAATATTAGCTACTCCTAAAAACATTCCCAAATATATGAGACAAAGTTTCATCATGTTTGCCTCTAAGGAGCACCTTGGTTACACTTCATTCAAGATATATTTGTTTATTCTTTTGGCAGTTCATGGGCTTTTTCAGCACTCTTCTCTAATACCACATTTCAAAGGCATCAATTCTTCTTTTGTAGTCCTTAGTCATTGTCCAACTTTCACACGTATAGGAAGTAGTTAAAAAGTCCATTGCTTAGATCAGGCATACTCTAGTCTTCAAACTGACACCTCTGCTCTTTTGCCAGAGAGACTGGACTTTATGTAATTAATAATTTATTTCTTGAAAAAAATATATAAAGAGACAGAGATATGTATTATAAGAGAAATTTGAAGAGAGCTGGAGTTAGAAAATCAAAAGAGAAGAAGATGCTCAACATTCTTCAAGTTGCAAAACTGAAAAACAAGTTCAAGTCTCAAGTTGTAACACTGAAGGCTTCTATGGGAAAAGAGTGGATAAATACTAAACACTGCATTGGATCAGGTGAAGGAAATAATTGTTTAAAGGAATATATGATTAGGTATTATGTGTATGACAACAACATGGAATAAGAGGTGCATTACAAGGTGGACTGGAGAAGGAGTAAAGAAAGGAACAGGGAGGAAGAGGAAGTAAATTGTGCAACAATAAATGAATATATATTGAATATATATTTTAAAGTGAACTGGGTGAGGTGGAAGACGGGAGAAAAATGGGCAACAATGAATGTCTGAAAATGCAACTTTTCTGTAAATTTTAGTTAAAATAAAAGCAAAATATATGTTGCTATTATAAAGTGTCGTTGAGTCACAGGCGACTCATAGCGACCCAATGAAGGAGAGTCCTCGATGCTTGGGTGCCTTTCTTCCTCTCTCCAGGTTCATAGGGTTTCCGGAAGCAAGCTATTATGGAAGTGGATGCCACTCCTCCTTCTAAACTTGTTTTAATCAGGGAGCTCCACCCCACTCTCTGTCCGCATTGGGTAGCCAATCATTAACGCATTTGACACACCAGTGTCACGGTGTTCAGCCTCACAGCAACCAAAAGTGAACGCAGTATGGCAACTTGTACACCAGGGCTCTACGACCTAGAGGAATGTCTCAACAAAAAGAATGAAAGACTGGCCCGAGGGCCCTTTTGGGCTTGAAGCCCTGTGCTGTCGCCTTAAACCCTAGGCCACGCCTGGCTTGCCTGGCTCCTGGAGGCAGAGTAGTCCTTTGCATCCAAGAACTGCCACAACACCTGCCCAAACAGTGCAATGCTCTCTCTGCTTGCTGGGCCATAGCAAACTTGGGTGGAGCAAACAATAAAATATATAAAAATGAAAAATATATATATTGTGCAAAGTGTACCAGAAAAAAAATGGTTGACATGGAAATATTTCAGGAAGTAGGAGAGGACTCTATTACATCTATTTTCATTTAATTTGATTATTTAATAAATATAATTATGACTTTAATGAAAGTTTACAGAAAGGTTGGATTTTCATTCATTCATTCATTTTTACACATTTCCCTTCCTACCACTCCCAGTTCACTTTTTAAAAAAATCTTTCATGGTTTCACAATTTCCTTCCTCCCATGTACCTATATCCAATGTTGACTTTGTTATGCATCTCTTATTCTGGACTATTATAGAAATAATGGTTAATCATATACTCCTTTTAAACAGCTCTTTCCTTCATCTGTTCTAATTCAGTGCTCATTATTTATCTCCTTTTTTTTTCATTTCTCCTCCAACTCCCATGTCAGTCCTATTTTAGAAATGTGGTGTTATGACTGAGATTTCACTCAGCATGATGTCCCTTGAGGGTCACCCACATTGTGTAATGTTTTATGAATTCCTTGCTTTTCAGTGCTGTATAGTATTCCATTGTGCTACTATACTATAGTTTTTCTATCCATTCATATTTTGATGGGCACTTGGTTTGCTTCCATCTCTTTGCTATTGTGAATATCAAAGACCTAGACATGGTTGTGCATTTATCTGTTTAGGTGGGAGTTCTGGTTTGTCTGGGGTATATTCCTAGTAGTGGAAGTGTTTGGTCAAATGGTATTTCTATTTCCTACTTGTTGAGAAAATGCCATATTGCCATCCATAGTGGTTGTACCATTTTACATTCCCACCAGGAATGAGTAAGGGTTCTAACCTTGCCAGCACTTGTTGTTTGCTACTCTGTTGAACTTTGCTACTGTCACTGAGGTAAGATGATGTCTCATAGTAGTTTTGATTTGCATCCCTCTTTGAGCTAGAGATTTTGAATATTTCTTCATGTGTTGGTTTGCCATCTGAAGGTCAAGTGTCTATTCATATCTTATGTCTATTTTCCAATTAGCTTACTTCCTTCTTGTTGGGGTGCTAGAATATTGTATAAAATTTAGATATGAGTCTCTTAACAAATATATCATTACCAAATACTTTTCCCAGTCTGTGGTGTTCTTTTTTATCCTGTTAGGGAAGTTTTTGGATGTGCATAGAAATTTGATTCTTAACAGGTCTCAATCATTTATTTTATTTTCTTCTTCTTGTAGGTTTTTCAAGATGCTTGGAAGACTGTTCATTTTGTGGGCTAGGGCTTCTAGTTCTTCCAAACTTTCCTGTGATGAAGTTTATAATTGGTTTTACTTCTAGGTCTTTGATCCACTTTGAGTTGTTTTTTGTGTGTGGTGTGAAGGGGGGGTCTTACTTGAGTTTTCTACAGGTAGTTTTCCAACTTTGCGAATACCATTTGCCAAAGAGGCTTTCGTTTCCCCACTTAACTGATTTTATCTCCTTGTAAAAAAGCAGTTGGCCATAAGTAAATGAGCTGATTTCTGTATTCTCAATTCTATTCCATTGATCTATGTATTTGTCACTGTACCAGTACCATGCTGTCTTGACCACCACAGCTGTGTGGTAGGATTTGAAATCAGGAAGTGAGATATGTCTTACCTTGTTTCTCTTTTTCAGGAGTGCTTTACTTATTCAGGGTCTCGTTCCATTCCAGAGGAAATTGAAAATTGCCTTTTCCATTTTGCTGAAGAATAGAATTGGTATTTGTATTGGGATTGTATTGAACATGTAGATCGCCTTTGGTACAATTGCCATTTTTGTAATATTTAGTCTTCCCATCCATGAGCATTGTATATTCTTCCGTTTCTCCAGGTCTTTTTTTGTTTCTTGTAGTAATGTTTTGAAATTTTCTTTGCATAGGTATTTTTTTGTTTCTAGTTATATTTGGTCCCAAGTATCCAATCTTGTAGTTTGCTATTGTAATGGGCATTGTTTATCTTTTTGCATTTCTGTATTCTCGTTGTCATTCTTAAAAATCCAATTGATTTTGTATGTTAATGTATCCTACTACTTTTCTGCATTTATCAACTATGTCCAGTAGTTTTTCACTTAGTCTTTAGGGTTTTCTAAGTATGCTATCATATCACCTACATATAAAGAGAATTTTACCTCCCATTTGGCAATTTGGATGTCCCTTATTTCATTCTCTTGTCTTATTGCTATCACTAAGATTTCCAATACAATATTGAATAGAAGAGGTGATAATGGAAATCCTTGCCTAGTTCCTCTTCTCAAAGTGAATGCCTTTAATCTTTCTCCATTGAGTATGATGTTGGGTCTTGGGTTTGCATATATACTTTTTACTATGTTAAGGAAATTCCCTTCTATTCCTATTTTGTTGAGTGTTTTAATAGGAAAGGGTGTTGGATTTTGTCAAAGACCTTATCTGCATCAATTGATAGGATCATGTGGTTCTTGTTCTTTGCTTTGTTAATGTGATGAATTACATGATTGTTTTTCTTATGTTGAGTAATCCTTGCATACCTGTTATGAGTCCAACTTGGTTATAATAAATTATTATTTTTGTAATGTACTATTGGCATCAGAAAGCTGGATAATGACTAGGGATGATAGAAGAAGAATTGATGCCTTTGAGCTGTGGTGCTCGAGAAGGATATTGAATATACCATGGACCTCAAGGAAGACAAACAGGTTCATCTTAGAGAGGGTGAAACTAAGCTGCTTTTTTGGAAACAAGGATTCTGACGCTTCATCTGACATAATTTTTGCATGTTCCAAAGAGAGACTAGACCTTGGAGAGGGACATCATACTTGGGAGGGTGGAGGGACAGCACAAGAAAGGAAGACCCTGGATGAGATGGATTGACTCAGTGACTAGGGTAATGACAGTGAGTGGTTGTGTCATAGACAATAAGGTTGGCTCAGTTTCAAGAAGTTTTCAGAGCCCTTATATGTAGGGTCATTATGAATAGCAGGAGCCTCAATAGCACATAACAGCAAAACAATTGTTGAATTCTATTGGCCAGCATTTTCTTGAGGATTTTTGCATCTATATTCACGAGAGATATTGGCCTATAGTTTTCTGTTTGGGTGATATCTTTACCTGACTTTGGAATCAAGGATATGTTTACTTCATAGAATGAGTCTGAAGAATTCCTTCTTTTTTTTTTTTTTCTATCTTCTGAAATACTTAACGTAGAATTGGTGACAGGTCTTCTCTGAATGTTTTATAGAATTCACTAGTAAAACCATTTGGTCCAGGGTTGTTTTTTTGTGGGTTTTTTTAAATAGTTGTTTTATTTCCTGTTTAATTTCGTCTTTTGTAATGGGTCTGTTCAGATGTCCTATTTTGATCTGTGTCAACTTAAGTAGGTTGTGAGTTTCTACCATTTCCTTTAGGTTTTTATATTTGGATGAATATAGTTTTTCATAATATTTCATTGTTAACCTTTTTATTTCAGTTGATTCTGTTGTGACATTGCCCCTTTCATATCTAATTCAGATTATTTGTATTTTTTCTTTCTTTTCCTTTGTTAGTTATTTCTGGTAGTTCTATTATTTCTTGAGAGTGGTGTAATTAAAGTCTCCTACTACTACTGGGGTGCAGTGTCTTTTTTCAGTTCTGTTAACATTTGCTTTGTATATTTTTCAGCTCTATCATTTGGTGCATAGATATTTATTATGGTTATGTCCTCTTGTTCTATTGACCATTTAAGCATTCTTTGTCATTTTTGATGGGTTTTATGCTTAAATCTATTTTATCAGAGAATAAGATCACTACTCATGCTTTTTTTTTCTGGTTGCCATTTGCTTATATTTTGTTCCACCCTTTTATTTTTAGTCTTTCTTTATCTTTACTTTTCAGGTGCGTCTCATGTAGACAAGTTTGTTTTTTAATACAATCTGCTACTCCTTTTGTCTTCACTGGTGTCTTTAAATGAACCACATTCAATATAATTACTGAAAGGAAAGGTTTTATTGTTGTCATTTTGAGAATTTTATTTGTGTTGTTGCAGGTTACATTGGTCCATCCTGCTTTCTGTGGTATTTCTGTAAGAAGGATTTCCCTCAGTATTTCCAACAACACGTCTTGTTTTTTACAAACTCCCTTAAGTTCTGCTTTTCTAACAATATCTTGATCTCTCTTCATATTTGATAGACAGTCTTGCTGGGTACAGTATTCTTGGTTAACAGTTGTATTCTTTGAGTGTTTGGTAAATGCCGTTCCACTGTCTTCTTGCTTGCAATGTTTCTCCTGAGAAACTGGCACTTAACCTTATTTGCTCTTCCTTATAGTATTGTTAGTTTCTCCCCGAACTGCTTTCAATTATCTCGTTATCTTTGGTTCTAGAAAATTTCAATATGATATACCTTGGTGTTTTTCTTGTGGAGTCTATTCTATATGGAATTTGCTCAGCTTCTTTTACTATTTAGTCTCTCACTCTTCATTATGCCTGGAACTTTTCCTTCTAGTAAATCTTCCATACATTCAGTTGGATCACCTTTTTTTGAGAATGGGAATAAATATGGATCTCTTCCAAATCCATTTGCCACACAACTATCTTACAAATTTTCTGATATAGACTGAAAAGCACACCCAAGGCTGCATCTAATAATTGAATCAAGTCAATTGATATCACATTGATTCCTGGGGCCTTATTTTTTGCCAATGCCTCTCATGCAGCTCCCACTTCCTCTTCTTTACCATTGGCTCCTGTTCATTCATATGATACTTTCTGAAATTTTTTGGTGTCAATTAATTCTTTCTGGCATAGTGATTCTGTGTTTTCCTTCCATATTCTTTTGATACGTTCTGGGTCATTCAATATATTGCCCATAACATCTTTCAGTATTGTGACTCAAGGCTTACATTTGTCTTTCTATTCTCTCAGCTTGACACATGCAGAGTGAACTCAGGAGAAACCTATACCTGAACCAGAAGGCTGTTGTGTGAAGAGGGCAGGGGAACATTACATTGGTTTATAATTAAGAAGGGAGTGTGTCAGGGTTGTATTCTCTCTCCATACCTATTTAATCTGTGTGCTGAGTAAATTATTTGAGAAGCTGAACTATATGAAGATGAGTATGGAATAAAGATTGGAGATACACTTATCAATAAACTGCATTATGCAGATAATATATGCTTGCTTGCTGAAAGTGAGAAGGACTTCAAGCACTTGTTGCAGAAGATCAAGGAATATAGCCTTTGGTATGGATTGCATCTCAATGTCAAGAAAACAGCAATTCTTGCCAGTGGAACAATAAGCAGTATTATGATGGATGGAGAATGATGAGGCTTTACCTTAAATATTTTGGGCATTTTGTCAGAAGAGGCTATTTATTGGAGAGGAACTTGATGCTAGGAAAGGTGAAGGGCTGGCAGAGGAAGACTCTCAGCAAGGTGGATTGCTGCAGTGGGCTCTTGTGTTTCAGGAGGAGTGAATATGGCACAGGAAAAAACAAAATTCAGATCTTTTTTTCACAGGGTCAGTATGAGTTGTACTCAACTCAGTGGCACCTAACAACAACAATTCTTCCAAAACTTTCTAGGTGCCTTTACTTGTTTCTGCCTGTTCTGGGATTCCTATTATGCACATGCTATTCCTCTTAATGGTGTCCCATCTTATTTTTAGACTTCCTTTACCCCCACCCCTATTCTTTTTTAATTCTGCCATTTGTTTAGCAGATCAGTGCTGAGAATTCTATCTTCTGTTTCACTGTTTCTGAGTTCTGTTTCTTCAACTCTGCTTATATGTCTCTCCAACTTGTTGACAGCATATGAAACATCATTCTTCATATTTCTGTTTTCTTGTTTTTCCAGAGTCCTTAATCCTCATTTTGTTTTATCTGCACTTTTTCCCTTCCCCCCCCCCCTTGTTGTATGCTGTCAAATTGGATCTGACTGGCACAGGAGGAAATTGCCCCTCCTTTTCCAGCAGAGCATCTGGTGGATTTGAACTGTGCATTTTTTTAAAATTAATTCATTTTAATGAAAGTTTATAGGTGGAAGCTCTGGTGGCCTAGTGGCAGGAAGCTGCACTGCAATCCCAGTGGTGCATGGCTCAAATCTACCAGATGCTCTCCTTTATTCTGGACACCAACCATAACAAGAATCTCTAATAATATATCCTTTTTAAACAGTTCTCTGCCTCATCTGTTTCAATGCAGATTATTTATCCATTCTTTCTCAGTCTCCCCAACCCCTCTGTCAATCCTCTTTTATAATACTGGCAATATACCGTATTTGTCTTTTTGTGACTGAGATATTTCACTTAGCATAATGTCCTCCAGGGTCAGCCATTTTGTGTAATATTTCGTGAGTCCCTTGTTTTTCAATGCAGTATAATATTCCATAATATATAACAGCTTCTCTATCCATTCATTTGTTGATGGGCATTTGGGTTGTTTCCAACTCTTTGCTACTGTGAACAAAGCCGAAATAAACATAGCTGTGCATGTATCTGTTTGGGTGACAGTTAAGGTTTGTTTAGGGTGTATTCCCAGTAGTCTTCTTGATTTCAGCATAGCTTCTTTCCACTAGGCCACCATAGCTCTTTTATTTGCATTTTCTTGGATTGTTGTTTTTGTTTTGTGTTTGTTTGGTGTTTTTTTAAGTACCTTTTGACTTTTGCTTGCAGAATCCTGTAATTCTTTGAGTTTGTCTTTTACCCTTTGAATATATTCTATAATTGTTGTTTTGAATTCTGTGTAAGAAAATTAAATCAGACTTCCTGGCTTCAGAAAATCCATGGATTCTCTGTTTTGATCACTGGTTTTGGATAACATCTTGTTTTGGTTTTGTGTAGGGTGTGAAGTAGTCTGCTTCTTCTGTGTCATTGCTGTGGTAGAGTTTTTCATGCCTTAGGCCTTAGGAGGCCCTTGGTCTGATAACCTTGGCTCAGGAGTTCATTGCTCCAGAGGAGAGAAGGGAAGCCCACCCTGCCTGAATTTCTCTCTGATCCTTTGACTCAAGGAAGACTTGCTAACGTTTGAGAGGGAGATGGCCTAGAATTAGCAGTTTTCTTTGCCAGGCTACTGCTGCAGCTAGGCAGGGTGCAAAAGGCCCACAGCTCAAGTACTGGATCTGAGATGTGCGGGTGTAGTGATGTGGTGTTAAAAAAAGAAATGTTTTTACCTGTGATATTGGTGCTCCTGGTGCAGGACAGAGGAATGGCAGTGAGGTTGTCTCCATGTTGTGGAACAGTTGTCTCCACAAGGTGGGGCAGTGGCCTATCGCTCCCACCTGGGGGCTTGGTGGGAGTAGGGCCTCGGGTGGGAGCATCTCAAATTCCTCTTGAACTGTATGTTCATTAATGTTAACATAATAAAGAGACCTTACTTTCTTCTTTATTGCCAGTAATATAGAGTCACAGTATAAGCATATGTCTGATGAAATTTTTCACTTACTCTTTTTTTTTTGTGACATAGTTATCCTTCAGGAGTGCAGTGCTCATCCTCAAATACACTCGGAGGGTCCTTGCTCACAGCCGGCTGTCTGAGAGGCTTATCATTGATATACAATTTGTATCAGAGCTTGTCTCCCTTGTATCTGGAGTCTTGGAGCGATTGAACCAAGGAAAATCAAGGAATGTAGACTATCTGCAAGAGGAAGGAATTAAAGTCATCTCGGACTTATTGTTAGTGAGTTGTTGTGGGTTTTTAAATTTTCTTTCCCACTCATAGAAAGGCAAATGTATTTCTCTCTCTGAGGAAATAACTAATATTTATAATCCATTTTTAGAAGTAACAATATAATAAGTTCCTGCAACACACAGCATGTTATTCAGTCTCAAAAGGACAAATACTACATAAGACCAATGTTGTAAAAACAGAAGAGAATAAAAGGAAATGGGAATGGCCTTAAAAGACAGGGTAATAATAGGCAAAGTCCAATTTTATAAAATGTAATTCATGTTTGGAAGCAGGACTGGCACCCACTTCCTAAATAACATACCTCTGGAAGCTCTATGATCTTTGGTAAATGTTGATAGTTGTAGAGGGGCTTCAGGCCTTTTCTTCAAAGGGTTGCTATGAGTCGTGCTAGACTGCAAGGCAATGAACACCAATATCAATGCATGAGAAGGATTGTATGAAACCAAATGTATATGAACTTTGTAAGCAAAGCAATATTAATACAAAAATGTTTAAAAAATATTTTCAGAAAGAGTAGAAAGAAAAGGCAACAGTCTGTATTTTACTGTTATTTGGGATTATAAAGCAGGGTTGAGAGCTGTTGTACATTGGGTTGCTATGAGTTGCAAGTGACACAGTGGCACATAACAACAATATCATTATACAAAAATTTTTCCTCACTCATATAAATCCAAATTTATATAAAACTGAATATCTTTTTAATTAGTAGGAGCTCTGATAGTATAGTGGGATGAACTTTGTTCTATCTGAAAGCTTGGTGGTTCAAATTTACCATAAATTGTTTGGGAAAAATATACTCCTATGGAGAGTTATAGCCTTGGGGTCTCTATGAGACAGCTTCACTGTCTTAAAGGGTCATGATGATTCAGAATCCATTCAATGACAATGAGTTTGGTGTACAGTAGATTTGTATTTTCAATTATTTTCCACTCCTCCCTGGTCCTGGCTTCAAAAAATTTTACCTGTCTTGCATATGCTTGAGTCTGTCATGCTTTTTGTTTCAGAGCTCTCTGTCTGCAAGCAGTGAACCTCAACTTCACATTGACACTAAAGAGATGGAATTCCAGGTCTGCCTTCATTACAGCCATCAAAGCACCATACAGAGGGTTGGCTCTGCCTTTGTTCACTTACCTGGTGACCTTCCTGAACTGAGTGCTACTGGGACAGTCGTTCAGAATCCATGTTATATCAGCCAACTCATATTCTTCAAAGAGAATTCATACCCAGGGGGTCGAGCTTATGGTCAGGTACTATACGGCAGGTTGAGTGTCACTTCTAATGATCATTTCCATTTTGCTGTAACTATTTTTATGATGAAAAGAGGGATTATGTTGGCATGTTTGCATTTACTTTTTAGCCAGTCTCAGGAAAGGGATCCTTAGAAAGTTTTACTGTCTACATTTACCTTAGAAGATTATTGTTTCTCTAACAAATCAACAAAATTAGGTATCACTGGCATTTCGGTAACTTTTAAATCTGTCACTACAGAGTAAAACAGAAGAAATAGTTTGAAGTGTATGATATAATGATTTTTCAAAAAACTGATCAGTGATCTCTTGAACTTGCTGAGTTGCTTCTGCAATCCAATGAAAAATTCAAGATGAGTGAAACTTGGCAAGGGAGGATGACTATGGAGCTACTACCAGGGATCTCTTTCCTTCCATACTGACCTAAAAGGCAAGGCTGACCAGCTAGCTGGAAGGTCTCTCTATCTTGAGCGGGAGACCAGAAGAAGGGAACAGTCAACAAGGGAGGTGAGGATGCAGGTTAAGATTAGCTTAGGTGATTATTAATGTTATGAATGTTTGCTTCATCTTCTACATTCAAAAACGACATGAGCGATCCCCAAATCACTGTGAATTCCTAGAGGCCAATGTGCCTTCTAAATTTCTGTGCTCCAGTGCTGAAAAATCAAAATATCTCTGATAAATAAAAGTCCAAATAATTACATATAGCTCACTTATTTCCCTATTTTAGTCACAAATCCTGAAAAAAAGCCTGAGCTTAAAAAATGTCCAGCTTTTCAAAAGTAGAAAGGACTAATCAACTTAACATGCAAGAAAAAAATGTATATCATTAACTTTTCCTGTGATTTGGGTGACAGTTTTAAAGATAACTGATTTTTCTATTCAACAAACCCCATATTTTTCTCTTGACATTGACTATAATTCCTACAATATAAGGGTACTAGATCCACTTCCTTCCTGTGTTTGCTATTTCTATTCATCTTTCTATCTGATCCCTTCTTGCCTTCTGAGCTTTGTCCTCAGGCAGGTGCTGTCCTTGTGATCTTGTTTGTTAGGTGTTCTAGAGGATTCTTACCTTCCTGTTATGAGTCAGTTTATAAACCTTGTATATATCTTCAAATTGAGCCACAGGGGAGCTTAAAGGGTTAAAGTGTGATTAAGAGCTATAGTCTCTATTAGACTTGAAAGACTAGTCTTTTTATTACTATTACTTTCAGGTTTATTTCACCCTTTCCGTCCACTCAATCTAGGACCTCCTGTTGTGATTCCTTTGAGAGAAATTGGCAGTGGTATCTGGGCCCCATCTTGTTCTTTTGGTCTTAGAATTATGAAGGTTGGGATGGTTTCACACAGTTTATTAGTTCTTCAGACTAATTTTTCCTTGCGTCTTTGATTTTCTTTACTCTTCTTAATTCCAATGAAGGAGAGACCAATAGCTGCAATTTAGATGACTGATTAGAAAACCCTAGTTTCTGCTCTTCAGGGTGAGATATTGAACATTATCTTTGTGGACTATATAGTGCCAGTTGAGCCCACTGTACCCTGAGATTCTGGTCATGGATCCACAGGCTCAAGAGATGTTTAGTTTAGCTAAGAAGCTTTCAAAACTTTACCTCCGTAAAACCAACTCAAGCCAGTTCTTTCAAGTTACATCTGACTCTGACCCTCCATTAGGTTTCTGAGGCCATGAATTTTAATGGGAGTAGATAGCTTATTTCTCTCCCACCCTTACCCCTCCCCATGGAGCAGTTGGTGGATTTGAATCACAAACCTTTTGGTTAGCTGAATAATATGTAACGCATTATACCACCAGTCCTCTTTTTCCCTCTGCATCCTCTACTCAATTCATAGGTGATATATTTGAAGTGCATAAAAATACATATATAGAAAAATCCTCTGTAAGACTTATGTATATGTACAAGTACAGGCCCATTTGCCTTCTTAATCCTGTTCAACTTGCATGTATTTTCTATTTGTTCACTCATATATTATTATTATTATTATGGCAGAGTTGGGTATGCGTTAGTGTTTATATGCATTGTCTTTAATCATTGTGTGCTCTGCCCAATGTTTGCATTTGCCTTGATAATTTTGCGCTGATCTCCTCCTATTATATATTGCTTTTATTCTGAACCCAATGAATATTTGTCTACCTTTTAGTTAATGATTTTTCCTTCCTTTCCTCTACTACTCCTGATAAGCTTCAAAGAATGTTTAAGTATATAAACCCTTTAAATTATTTTTATATGTAGTTGTTGAATTCCTTCTAGTCGAACACAACTCATAGCAATCCTATGAACAAAAGGCATGAAGCCCCTCTAAAACTATCAACATTTAGGAAAGTTCACAGAGTTTCTGGAGGCATGTTATTTAGGAAGTGGATGCCACTTCTGCTTCTTTTTTTAAGTAGTAGTTTCATTAAATACTTGTCCTTTTGTGATTGACTAATTTTGCCACCATATCCTCCAGTCTCATTCATGCTATGAGATGTTTTTTTTAGATGTCTTTAACAGTTATACAGTATGTCATTGTATGTATTACCACAGTTTGCTTATGGATTTGCCCATTGATATACACTTGTTTCCACCTTCTTGTTATTGTGATGTTGCTATGAATATGAATGCACATATATCTATGTCACAGCTCTCTATCTTTTAGAAATATACCTAGTAATATATGGTAAGATTTCAACTGATTACAAATCTGGGCTCTATCACTACTCTACGTTAACTATCCTCTTCGTTTGGATTTTTTAAAAGCCTTTTATTTTTAAAAGGATTTTTAAAAGCCTTTTATTTAGGAAGTAGATGGCCCATCCTGCTTCCTTCTCTGTGTTAATCAGGGAGCTCAACCAAAACCCATCCACAACGGAAAACCCTTTTGGAATTTGACACACCAATGGCAAAGATGGGATACTAGTTGACTAGCAGATGTAGGCTTGGATGCACTCACCAGTCTATGCCAGGAAATTTGGAGGATAGCTGTCTGGCCAATAGATTGGAAGAGGTTCATATTTGTTCCCATTCCCAAGAAAGGTGATCCAACTGAGTGTGGAAATTATTGAACAATATCACTGATATCACATGCAAGCAAAATACTGGTGAAAATCATTAAAAAATGGCTGGAACAGTATATAGATAAGGAACCACCAGAAGTTCAAGCAGGATTTAGAAGAGGCCATGACACCATTGCTGATGTCAGATGGATCCTGGCTGAAAATCATGAAAACCAGGAGATTGTCTATTTGTGCTTTATTGACTATGCAAAGGTGTTTGACTGTGTGAATCATGATAAGTTGTGGCTGACATTGAGAAAAATGGGAATCTCAGAGCACTTGATTTTGCTCCTGTTGAATCTATACCTGGCTGTATGTGAACAGAGCAGGGGAAGACTTCATGGTTGGGGATTGGGAAGGAAGTGTGTAAGGGTTATATTCTGTCTCCATACCTGTTCAATCTTTATGCTGAGAAAATTATCCAAGAAGCTGCACTCTATGTATGAATGTGGCATCAGGATTGGAGGGATACTCATCAATAACCCACATTATGCAGATGACACAACCTTGTTTGCTGAAAGTGAGGAGGACTTTAAAGACTTGTGGCAGAATTTCAAGGAATGCAGCCTTCAGTATGGATTGCATCTCAATATCAAGAAAACAAAGATTCTTAGCACTAGACCAATAGACAGTATCATGATGGATGGAGAGGAGATGGACACTGTCAACAGCTTCAGTTTCCTTCGATCCATAATTAACACCCTTAGTATGAGCAGACAGGAAATAAGGAGATGGATTGCACTGGGAAAATCTGCAGTTAGTGACCTTTCCAAGTTATGAAGGAGTACTGATGTCAGTTTGAGGATGTGTCTGATTCAGACCATAGTCTTTTGAATTACTACCTGAACATCTGAGACATGGACAATGAATAAGGATGACAGAATAAGAATTGCTGCCTTTGAGCTGTGGTGTTGGAAAAGAGCACTGAACATCCCATGGATGACCAAGAGAACAAACAGATATGTTTTAGAGAGGGTGCAGCCGGAGTGCTTTTGGAGGCAAGAATGATGAAGATACATACTTTGGACATGTTGCTAGGAGGTGCTCTTTCTTGGAGAGGAACATAATATTGGAAATGGTGGGAGGTCAGCGATGGAGAGGAAGACTCTCAACTAGGTGGACTGACATGATGACTACTGCAGTGGGATCTTATGTGTCAGAAAGTGTGAGGATGGCATAGGACAGAATAGTGTTCAGATCTTTTGTTCACAGAGTTGCTATGAGTCATGCTCGACTCAGTGACATCTACCTAACAACAACATATGGTAAGATGAGGTAAAATGATATCTTACTGTTGTTTCAATTTGCATCTCTCTAACAGAGATTTGCCAGCAAAGCAAGGAAACACTACTTGGTTTAAAATTAAGAAAAGTGTGGATTAAGATTGTATTTTTTCTCCATACCTATTCAATCTGTATGTTGAGAAAATTATTGAAAAAGCTGGAATTTATGAAGAAGAATATGATATCAGAATCAGAGAAGGACTCGTCAATAACCTTTGGTATGCAAATGACACAACTTTGCTTGCTGAGAGTGAGGAGGACTTGAAGCACTTGCTGCACAGATTAAAGAATACAGCCTTCAATATGGATTACATTCCAACATCGAGAAAGCAAAAATCCTTTTCACTGGTTTGATAAGCAACACCACGACAGGTGGAGAAAAGATTGAACCTGTCGACAACTTCATCTACCTTTAATCCACAGTCAACAACAGTCCAGCAATCAGGAGATCAGCAGATATATTGTACTGGGAAATTCTGCAGCTAGGGACCTCTCTAAATTATTGAGGAACAATTGTATTAGTTTGAGGACTAAGGTAGACCTGATTTGGGCTATGTATTTTTCAATTACTTGCTATACTGGTCAGAGCTGGGCAATAATTAAAGATAATAGAGAAATAAGTGATGTATTTAAAATTTGGTGTTGGAAAAGAGTACTGAATATATCCCATGGACTGCCAAAAGAACAAACAGATATATCTTGAAGAAGGTGCACCTAGAGTGCTTCTTGGAAACAAGAACAACAAAGCTTTGTCTCTCTTACTTTGAGCACATTGTTAGGAGCAGATATTCCTCGGAGATGAACATCATGATTGGAAAGGTAGAGGGTCGATGAAGGAGAGGAAGGTCCTCCACCAGATGAATTGACACAATTACTGCAGCAATGGGCTCTAGTATGTCAATTTGTGAGGATGGCATATTGATAGGACAGGGTTCAGATCTGTTGTTCGTAGAGCTCTCAATTTGATGGCATCTAACAACAAGCTAATGGGAACACTGCATAGTTTAAAATCAGGAAAGGTGTGTAATAGGGCTGTATCCTTTCTCCATAGTTATTCAATCTGTATGCTAAGCAAATAGAGAAGATGAAGTCTGAAGAACAATTTAAGAAGATTCCTCAATAGCTTATATTAAGCGAATGAGATAACTTTGCTCGTAGAAAGAAAGTGAAGCGTTGAAGCACTTACCAAACAAGATCAAAGACTTCAATATCAATTGCATCTCAACATCAAGAAAATAGAAACCTCACCTCTGAACTAATAGACAACATCACAATCGATGAAGAAAAGATGGAATATGTCAAAGATTTCATTTTACTTCGATCCACAATCAACACTCATGGTGACTGCAGTCAAGAAATTAAAGGATATATTTCATTGGGAAAATCTTTTAAAGACATTCCTAAAGTGCTAAAGAGTAATGATTTCAGTTTAAAAATCCAGGTACTCATGATCCAAGCCATGGGTATTTTCAGTTGTTTACTATGTATCTGAAAGTTGGACAACGAGTAAGGATCACAGGAAAAGAATCAGTGCCTGAATTGTGATGAAGGGGGAGTACGAAAGATCTCAGGGACTGCTAAAAGAACAAAAAGGTCTGTTTCAGAGGAAGTACAAGCAGAGGGTTGGTTTCTGTTGTGGGTTTTGTTGTGTTTTTTTTTTTTTTAAGAAGCAAGGATGGTGAAATATCATCTCACATACTGTGGATATGTTGTCAGAAGGGACCAGTCCTTGGAAAAAGACATCATTCTGGAAAAGGCAGAAAGTCTAAGAAAGAGAGGAAGACCTTCAACAAAACAAAGTGATACAGTGACTGTAATAGTGAGTATATCAGAGATAGTGAGGATGGGTTTTTCATAGAATTGCAATGCCAACCTGATGACATGTAACAAAAACAATAAGCTTAAGTATTTTTTCCATGTGTTTCTTGGCCACCTGAATGTTGTCTTTGGTGAATACAATATCTTCCCTTCTGGTTTTTAAATTTAGTTATTTTGTTGTTGTTGCTGTTTTTTATTGATGTTTTCTATGTAGCATTGCCAACTTTTTCCCTTTAGACTGTATGACCTTATTTCATTCTTTTGATGAAGTGTTTGTTGTTTGTTTGTTGGTTTGTTTGTTTTTATGAAGTTTTTTGATACCATTAAGTATTTCTTTTTTCAGAAGATCTCAGTCATCTATTTGTTTCTGTTGTCTGTGTTTTTTCACTTACATTTACTGGTGTATTTCTGGCATATTTTGGGGCCCTAAGTTTGTATCTGTTTTTCCTTTGATGATCTAAATAGTTTTAAGTTTCACATTTAGATCTTCATCTTAAAGTTAAATTGTTTGCTGTGTATAGTGAGAGACATAGATCATATTTCCATTTTTTTTATCAATATATATCAAGTTTTGCCAACAGTTTTATTTTACTTTTCAAAGAGAAGAATGAACTGGAGGGGAGGCATAGGCAGAGAGAAAAGTGCAATGATGAATGAATGTTGTTGCTGTTAAGTGTCATCGAGTTGCAGGCAACTCATAGCGACCCTATGAACAAAAGTCCTGCACACCTCCTGTATAACTTTCGTCCTTTCCCGTTTGTAGGGTTTCCAGAGGCAAGCTATTCTGGAAGTGGATGCCACTCCTGATTCCAAGCTTGTTTTAATCAGGGAGCTTCACCAAACACTGTCCACCATGGGTAACCATTCTTGCATTTGACTCATAAGTGTTACAGTGTTCAGCTTCACAGCAACCATGAGTTTCCTCTAAAAGAGGTAAACGTTTGCTCTGTAAAGTGCAACAATGAATGAATGGAAATCCAAAATCTCTGTAAATTTTCATTAAAGTTAATAATAAATTAAAAAAAAAGACCATCTCTTCCTGACTAGTGGGTTTTGGCCCTTGGTCAAAGCACAGCTGCTCATAGATGGGTGAATTTATTTCTGGCTGCTCAGTTCTATTTCATTGGTCTGTGTCTGTCATTGTACCAATAAGAGGCTGATTAACTACCATGACTGTTTTGAGATTGGAAAGTGTGAGGCCTCCTAATACATTTCGCAGTATGTTTTGCTTATCTCTTTTCTTTCTATAGAATTTGATTATTATATTTTCTTTCTTCTTAAAGAATGATAATGGAATCTGGATTAAAATTGCATTATTAAAATGTTTCCTTTTAATTTGTTGTTGTTGTTGTGTACCATTGAGTCAGAACCAATCCATAGCTGACCCTCCAGCAGGTTTTCAGAGGCAGTTAATTGCACAAGAGAAGATTGCCCAGCATAATTTTTAAAACTACCTATGAAGGTATAGGGAGCTCTGGTGGCATAGTCTGTAGGTAATTGTACTGCTAACTTAAAGATCATATTTTCTGGTGGTTTGAATCTGCCAGCACTAGAGGGAGAAAGACGGAAAGTCTCCTCCTAAATGATTTATAACCTCAGAAACTCACTAGAGGGTCAACTATGAGTCATATCCTATTCCATGGGTGAGAATGAGAGATAATTGAAGATATAGTGAGGCAACCAATGCTGCCAGTTGGTGTCATCTTTTTGATAAGTATTCTATCAATAACTATTAAGTAGCTAAAAATTCTAGACCCAGTTTGCTATACTTCATAGATCTACACCAAGAAAATGAGAAAATATTTTTTCAAAACAGTATTTTGTTTTATTTATGTATTTAAGACATAATTATTTATGATAACTATACTAGAAATGTAATTAATGTTCAACATAAGGAAACTTCACTGGTTACATAATTTATTATTATGTAAATAGAGAACATTCAGTGAGCTTGGAAAACCTTATGCAAAAACACACAACATAGAACTGTTTACCTAGTATGACCACCCATGGATATAAAACTTTTAAAAAGACACATCTCCAAATAGGATTTCTCTGAGTTATGGAACAGAAATTTCTT
This sequence comes from Elephantulus edwardii, assembly GCF_000299155.1. Classification (NCBI taxonomy): domain Eukaryota; kingdom Metazoa; phylum Chordata; class Mammalia; order Macroscelidea; family Macroscelididae; genus Elephantulus; species Elephantulus edwardii. The sequence goes on along the minus strand of NW_006400089.1, from coordinate 1,186,860 downwards.
TTCTATGAATTTTTAAAGTGAAAAATCAAATATAAGAATACTTCTCAAAATTTTTAAAATTATTAATTTTAGTAATAACATAAAATAATTAATTATATCCTCATATCCTGTTTCCTGAATTATAGTAAAACCGTTTATTTATGTTAACCACTTTTATCAAGTCCATAGCTCAGATTTTTTTAACATTTTCAATTTTTCTTTTTAAAATTAGAAATCAAAATTGCAAAGGCAGATTTACAGAACAACAACAGAACAACAAGAGAAAATTTTTGGAAAGTTTATAGGAACACATATTTGTCCAGAAATCTAGTTAAATTGTGGTTGCTCAAATCACAACAAGCTGTGGCTGACTCTGAGAAGAATGGGAATCCCAGGACATTTGATTGTGCTAATGCGAAACTTATACTTGGACCAAAAGGCAGTTTTCAGAACAGAGCAAGGAGGCACTACATGGTTCAAAATCAAAAAGGGGGTTCGTCAGGGGTGTATTCTGTCTCCATACCTTTTCAATCTGTATGCAGAAGAGATCATCCAAGATGCTGGGCTATATGAAGAGGAATGTGGTGTCAGGATTGGTGGAAGAATCATCAACAACCTGCGTTGTGCAGACGACACAACCCTGCTTGCTGAAACTGAGGAGGACCTGAGGTGCTTGCTGCAGAAGATCAAGGACTACAGCCTCCTATATGGACTGAAGCTAAACGTCAAGAAAAAAAAGATTCTAACCACTGGGCCAATTGGCAGCATCAGCATGGATGGTGAAGAGATTGAGATAGTTAACAGTTTTAGTTTACTTGGCTCCACAGTCAACACTCTTGGTAACAGCAGCCAGGAAATCAGGAGACTAATTGCATTGGGAAAGTCAGCTGTGAGGGACCTCTCAAGAGTACTGAAGAGCAACAATGTCAGGCTGGAGACTAAGGTGCGCCTGATCCAGGCTATAGTCTTCACAATTATGTGCTATGCATCAGAGAGTTAGACAGTGAATAGGGTTGATAGAAAGAGGATTGATGCCTTTGAGCTGTGGTGCTGGAGAAGAGTGTTGACTATACCATGGACTGATAGAACAGGCAGGTTTGTCCTGGAGAGGGTGAAGCCAGAGTGTTCCCTGGAGTCAAGGATTCTGAAGCTTCGTCTGACATATTTTGGGCATGTTGCAAGGAGGGTCTGGTCCTTGGAGAGGGACATCATGTTTGGCAGAGTGGAGGGGTGGCGAAGGAGAGGAAGACCTTTGGTGAGATGGATCGATTCTGTGACTGAAGCGGTAGGAATAAGTGCATTTGAGATGGCTAGGTTGGCACAGGATAGAACAGCATTTAGAGCTCTTGGGTCTCTATGAGTCACAAGCGACTCGATGACACATAACAACAACAACAACAACAACAACAAAAAGTTAAATTCATTTCTGCATTTTCTGAATAAGTTGCTCCTTATATTTGCCCTTCTCTTTCCCAGCTTGCTGAGATTTGGCTTTATGTTCAAGAATTTTCCCTCCTCATCTTTATGCTCTTCCAGCCTGGTATGAACCACATTGTTTGGGTATATATCCACGTGCACAGTTGTACCATTAGCCTTCTCACACTGCACTCTTTTGATGTAGATGACATACTTCTTTCTGTACACCTGGACTACCTTGCCAATTTGTTCACCTTTGTACTCCCTGGACCTCATCATCCTTGCAGATGGGAATGGAGTGGACGTTATGCTTCTGCTGAAGCTCCTTGGAGAGCTGAGAGGTCATGATCTTCTTGTGCATGTGCAAAGGGACATTAAAGTGGCATTTGTGTTTCTTGCTGCTGTCTGAGTTCATGAAAAGGTTGAACTCCACGGTGACTGTCAGACATCTGGCAATGTGAGACTCTACATGCACAAGCATAACTCACATTTTTGTAATCAATGCATCCATGTAAACTATAACTCCAGAAATGAAATGCTTAGGAAAAGAACTCTTGAGGTGTTGTGACAATTGGAAAATGAAGTGTGTCTTAGTGGTAAGGGGTTGCACCACCAGCTCTCAGGTACACAGTTCTAGTTCACCAGCTGCTCTGTGGGAGAAAAATAGGCAGTCTCCTCCCAAGTGATTTATTGCCTCTGAAAGAGTTGGTCTGAAAACCAATAATTTTCATAAAAGAATACACATAATTCTCTGTTTTTCTGCTTTTCTCACTGAAATCAATATCTTATTATCATTTGCTCTAATACAGCTTTTGTCTTCACAGGTTGGAGGGGCTGTGAGCCTCCTTCTTTACAACTGCTCTAGTCAACAGCCATTCAGTAGACGCTGGCTACAGACACCAGTGGTCATTGAATTTGGGGAAGAAGATAGCCTAGTAAGATTAGCACCCTTTCTCCCTCCCACTACTCTACCCCCCTCCTCACTAGCCATCTCTGCATTATTGAGACTGCATTGGGTGATTGTCAACACATCACATTTCCAAAAATTAATATTGCTTAATGTGTTTCTCTTTGATGACAGGTTAACAGGGGAAATCAATCAACATTTACTTTGGCTCGAGATGAAGTGAATTTTCATAAATTAACTGGACTTTCTGAAAACCCCCAGGGATCTCTACAGATAAGAATAAAATTTTCTAAGGCTGTCTCAAGACCCTTTCCGATAATGTTACTAATTAGGTATGTTGTGGCATGATTTTTATTGCTAGGTGTCATCAAGTTGATTACAACTCATAATGAACTATGAACAATAATTTTGAACCTTGTTCTATCCTGAACAATTTTCATAATCTTCACAATGCCCAAGTCCATTTTTACTGTTACTATATTAATTTATCTTGTTGAGCGTCTTCTCCTTTTTCACTGACCCTCTACATTTACAAGTATGATGTCTTGTTCCATGGACTACCACCTCATGACAACATGCCTAAAGTACGTGAGATAAAGTTTTACCACCCTTGCCTTGAAGGAACACCCTGGTTGCTTGTTATTTTGGCAGTCCATGTTATAGTCAATATTTTTCACCAGCTCCACTATCAACGGCATCAATTCTTCCATTTTTCTTCTTCTAATTTTCAGATCCATAGGAACCATGCATGGTTTGGTTCAAGTGCACCTTAGTCTTTTAAGCTAATATCGTTCTTGCTCTTTAATGCTTTAGAGAAGTCCTTAATATTTTCCTGATGCAACACATCTTTTGATTTCTTGACTGCTGTTATCATAAATGTGGATTGTAGATCCAAGTAAAATAAATCTGTAACAACTTCAGTATATTCCTCATTAATTATGATGTTGTCAATTATTTCAGTGGTAAAGATTTTTCTTTTCTTGATATTGAGATATAATCTATATTGAAGGCTATAGTCTTTTCTTTTTCAGTAAGTGCTTCAACTATCCTTCACTTTCTACATGTAAGGTTGTTTTATTTGTGTAACAAGTCATTGATGAATCTTTCTTGAGTTCTTCTTCATATACTCCAGCTTCTTGAATTATTTGCTAAACATACAGATTTAATAGGCGTTGGGGAAGAATGTTGTTGTTGTTAAGTGCTATTGAGTCATAGACAACTCATATTGACCCTATGAAAGAAAGACCTGAACACTTGTACAACTTTCATTGTTTGTTCAAGTTCATACATTTTTTGGAGGCAACCTATTTCAGAAGTGGATGTCACTCCTGCTTGCAAGCTTGTTTTAATTGGGGAGCTTCAGCAAACACTGTGTACCATGGGTAACATTTATTACATTAGACACATCAGTGTCACAGTGTTTAGCATCACAGCAACCACGAGTTACCTCTGTACAGCAAATGGACAGACTACTGCTATACTACTTAGAAGAATGTTTGACCAAAAATAATTAAAACCAAGCCTGAGGGCCACATATTTAAAACATCCACCTTTGGTTTGGGAAAACAACCTAATATTAAGATTGTATTCCTACTATTAAATATATTGGAGTTGAACCATGTGCCTTTGAGAGTGCAACACAATGTCTTACCACTATTGGAGTGAGAAACATTGTTAGTAATAATAAATATGGTTTTCATTTAAAAATCTAGTTCTGTCTCAAGGTGCTTCCTGGTGCTACTGTTAAAAAGATATGTTTGAAAGATATGACACTTGGCCTCTATAAAAATTATACCCTTGGAAGCTCAATGGAAGCTTCAAAACTCCGTCTTACACAGTCACTATGAATCAGAATTTACCTAATGGCAATGAGTTTGAGATTTTATTTATTTATTTATTTTCATTAATTCTTTCACAGGGTGCTCTGGTGTCCTAGGAGTAAGACATTGTGCTGCAATCTCAAAGGTACATGTTTGAAATCCACCAGCATCTCTGTGGGAGAAAGATGAGCAGTCTTCTACTGTGCAATATATAACCTCTAAAAACCCTTTGGAGGGTCAACTATGACTTGGTTTTGACTCAGTGGCATGCAAAAACAAGAAGAGTTCTCAGAATAGGAACTTTCTCAAAATTTTTCTGTTTTCCCCTCTAAAAGGAGGAAATGTATTTAAACAGATGTATCTGATGAGACTATATAAAGTAATCATCTCTCTCAGTGATGTTCAGATCATGAGATTGTGTGGGCCTCATTTTATAACAAAATTACATGTTGTTGCTGTTGGATACCATTGAGTTCACTCTGATTCCTATTGACTCTATGTACAATGGAATAAAACCTTACCTAATCCTAAACCATGCTAACATTCTCTGTTGTTCTTAAGCTCATTGTTACAGCTAATTAGTCTATCTTGTTGAAGGTTTTCTTGTCTTTTTCTGACTTTCTAAATTACATGTTGTTGTTGTTGTTGTTTTGTACCATTGAGTTGGAACTGACCCATAGCTGACCTTATAGCAGGTTTTCAGAGGCATAAAATCACACAGCAGGAGGCTGACCATCTTTCTCCTATAAAACAGCTGGTGGATTTAAACCATGTGTCTTCAGATTGGCCGTGCAGCTCCTTACCACTAGACCACCAGAGTTTCCTCTAAATTACATAGGGAAGTTAAAAAGCAATATTGAAAAGTTTTTTGCTGTACGTGTTAGAAGTGCTAAGGAACTACCAATTTTTAAAAACATGGTAGGTCTGAATAGACAAAGAAGTTATAAGCAGGCAAATCATTCTTCTCTTTGTTCCAATGTATTTTGGACATCTGATAAACTGAAGTTGATCTAAAACTTTAAAATCTTTAAACTAGTTGACAGCAAAGGCCATATCTTATGGAATGGTGATATCTAGAGAGTGCTTAATCAATCCTTGTTGACATGACTTTCTCCAACAAATGATCTAAGTCATATAATATATATCTATTACTTTTGCTAATTATCTTTCTAATTTTACAATAATGGTCTTACACATTATTTGTCCTTATGAGATTGAGTTAGTTCACTCAGCACAATGCTCTTCAGTCTTTCCTGAGTTATGTAGTAAAGGAGTGGAAGCAGAGAGGGGAAATCATGAGGTTGCACAAGTTGGTAGATGGAGGAATGAGGTAAAGAAAATGAGACAGATCCAGCAAGGATCTGAAAATACGGGATAATGGTGGGCATAGTTCAATGCTGTTTAATTTTATGAAACATGATGTATGGAAATGATTATATGAAACACAATGTGAGGAGTGAAACACAATATATACAGATTTTGTATGTAAAGAAATGTTATAGTTGTGATGTGCCATCCAGTTGAGTATGACTCATAGCGGCATTATAAACAAAAGATCTGAACCCTGTTTGATAACTACCATCATTTCTCTAGTGTTCATAAGGTTTCCAAAGATCTGTTATTAAAGAAGTGAATTCCAATCCTCCTTCCAAGTCTGTGTTAATCTGGTGGCTCTACCGAATTCTGTCTCTCATAGGTTACCATTATGGCATTTGACACACCAATAACCCAAATTATTTCAGTACACCAAACAGACAGACAAGTACTGTAGAACAATGTTTTTCCCAAACAACCTACTCAGCTTTTTGAGTTTCTATTTTATATCATGGGCTGTTGAAGTAATAAAATGAGTAGCTAGAACAGTGGCTCTTGCTGGGGATGTAGGTAGGCTTTTTAATGTCTGCAAGAGTAAGTTGGCAGAGGAAAGGAAGGTTGCTAACAATCTCAAGACAGAATGACTCGTACTAGTGTCCACAAGAAAGTAAATACTTTCTACCTGAAAAGTCTATTTTACTGAGACACGTTTGTGTGTAACTTCTAGCTGCTATTTTTGAAGTTCAGTTTTTCAATTGATAATTTTAAAACACACAGACTGTATGAGCTTTAATTTAGTGCTATATTAAACTTAAAAAGGAAGAGATAAATTTGAAAAAAATTCAGTTCTGAACTCTGGTTAAAAAATTCAAAGTGGGTAGAAAATGCTCTAAGGAAAAAAGGAAATAAAATTCTTAAACTTGTTTCAATAAAAGTAAAAAAAAAAAAGATTTTTTTTTTTACCGAGAGAAAGCATTAACTTATCAATACAGAGTGTTGGAAAAAAACAGAAGAAATTATAATATTTAAGACTTTTTTACTTTACTGTGCTTTAGAGTTTATCTTGAAGAGAAAAAAATAGATCTTAGCAAGAAAGAGAAATAAGGGTGTTGTTGGATAAATTTTATGTTTCATAGGAATTGGTTGACTGAGTTTTGATAGAGGGTATTGTGCTGGGATAGGCTAGAGGGCAGGTTGGGAGAGAGGGGCAGAGGAGTTTGACCCCTTTGTCTGTGAGGTTTGGTCTGGAAGCTGGAAGAGGATGGTATGTGGGATTATTTACTGGGTTGGTGTTGTTGATTATCATCAAGTTGAGCTCTACTCATAGTGACTCTATGAACAAAAGACCTAATGCCTTACCATACCTATCATTGTTTCTCCAAGTCTATAGAATTTCCAGAGGCATGTGGTTTAGGAATTGGATGCCATTCCTGCTTCCCAACTAGTTTTACACCTGGGAGCTCCACCAAACACTGTCCACCATGGGAAAGAAACCATTATGGTACTTGATATCCCCATGGTACAAGGTTCAGCATCATAACAAACCCAGGTACCTCATATAGCACATTGACAAAGAGTATTGTGCACAGTGGAAGAATGTTCCACCAGATAAAACAGCACTAGTCTCATTCAGCAGTGGTTAAGTGTTGTCGAGTCAAGTATGACTCAGAGTAAGCTTTGCAACAAAAGACCTGAACTCTGTTCTATGATTAACACCATTTCTCTACACTTATAAGAGAGTTTGTGGAGTTTCCAGAGGCAACTAGTTTAGAAAGCGGATGCCACCTCTGCTTCCCAACATTGATCAATCTGGAAGCTCATCCAACCACTGTACTTAATAGGTAACCATTATGGGATTTGACATGACTGTGAGATAGTGTTCAGTGTCACAACAACTCCAAGTTGTTCAGTACAGCAGGTAGACATATGATTGTTGTGTCTTTTAAATAATATTCTTCTAAAATGAAAATGTACTGCGTGGGGTCCAAAAAAGAAAAGAGATGTTTTATCTGCAGGTAAGGATTTGAAAAGGAAGGTGATGTCTTAGTTTTAGAAGATTTGTTTAAGATTTCTTTTTAACTGGGAGGTTAGCTAAAAATTTTGGAAGCAGTTTCAGGCTGTGTCTGAGAGAGGCCAGAGGAAAACATATTGCCCATGTGACATTTTTTCCTTAATAATTTTAATGAATATTTACAGAGAATCTGGATTTCCATTCATTCATTGCTGCACTTCTCTACCCACCCAGGCCTCTCCCCATAGCCCCCAGTTCGCTCCCCTCTTTCAAAAGTTAAAGAAAGACTCCCTCCCTGGTACACAATCCCCCCACACCCCTCCCACCGCCCCAAGTACATTCCACTATGCAACCTTACTTGTGGACTATTGCGATAACGATAATACCCTATCATACATCACTTTTTAATTATTCACTCCCTCATCTGTTTCAGTGCAGTATACACAATTTATTTGGGGTTTTTTGCAGTGTAAAACCAGTCTTTTTCTCCATCTTATAAGTAAATCCACCACAATTGATGTAACATAAAAATTTCAAAACATTTCATTGTTTCTCTTCAAATTCATTTGCAGGTATTATAAAACAAAGCAAATAAAATACACTTCCCCTCAAGCACACCTTTAAATTAGCTTTTATTATCTTTTATATTCTGGCACAACTAGACATTCATCTTTAAAGCAAAACTACTCTCATTTTTCCTCTTAAACAAAAATACACAAAACTTATTACCAGTTATTTTGCCTTGGTTCTTGAATCTTATGCCATGCTAAAACTTTCAACTTTATTCTCAAGGTGGTTTTTGCTTAGTAGTCTAGGTATACTAAGTTATTTCATGTGTGTTCACCACCCCAACATGCTACATTTTAATAACTGCAATTTTTTAAATTGGCTCAAAAACAGTATGGCTTGGTTTCACTTGGTAAAGTGAATATGATTTAAAAATATAGATACATATATGTATATACACACATATACCTGTTGTTGTTGTTGTTGTTGTTATGTGCCGTCGAGTCGCCTGCGACTCATAGCGACGCTATGTACAACAGCCCTAAACTCCGCTCTGTCCTGTGCCAATCACACTGTCTCTGACACTCCCATCCCATTTATCCCAGTCACTGAATCAATCC
>NW_006400089.1:1175487-1178156 GCF_000299155.1 Elephantulus edwardii | reverse complement strand
GTATTCTCAATACTCTTCTCCAGCACCACAGCTCAAAGGCATCAGTTCTCCTTCTATCCTCCTTGGTCATTGTCCAACTCTGATGCATAACAGGTGATTGCGAAGACCATGGCCTGTACACTTTTTAAATCATAGAAGAACAATGCTTTTCAAAGATAGGCCAATTGAAAAAGGTATCAAAGTAGAGAAATAAAAGCAAATAATAAAAGCTACTATACAATGGGCTAAGAGAACCTGCACAGATCGGCAAGCCGAGAGAGACAAGAGCAAAAGTAAAGCAGTTTGGACGTCTGGCCATCTCTGAGTCTGTTGACAGAAATTGTAAAGATCTTGAAGGATATTGAAATAAAAAGTTCTACTCTTATGCCAGTGCAATTTTCAGAGTCTATTCTGACATCCATTTTGGTCTTCTCTTCCTCTCTGTCTTTGCAATGACCATTTGCACTCTTCCTGGATGACACCCTTGATACTCTCCCACAACTCATCTGGTCTTCACTCATTAGTTTTCAAGGCCTCAAGCCTGTTCCTGAGATGGTTCTGAAATTCAGATGGGATAGACTCAAAGTCATATTTTGGTTCCCGTGAATTTAGTTTAATTTTTCCTCAACTTCAGCTTGAACTTTCATATGAGTAGTTGGTGGTATATTGCACAATCAGCTCCTAGCCTAGTTTTCACAGCTGATATTGAGCTTCTCCAGTGGTTCTTTTCACAGATGTAATTGATCTGATTCCTATGCATACCATTAGGTGAAATCCAAGTATATAACCTGTGTTTATGTCTCCTAAAAAATGTATTTGCTATGAATAAGTCATTGATTGTGCAAAATTCAATCATTCTCTCTCCAGCTCCATTTCTGTCACCGAGTACATGTTTTACAACTACTGAATCTTCTCTGTTTCCAACTTTTGCATTCCAGTCACCCATTATTATCAATGAATCTTGATTGTATGTTCAATCGATCTCCGACTGTAAAAGTTGGTAAAAATCTTCTATATCCTCTTCCTTGGCTCTGGTTGTTGGTGCATATATCTGAATGACACTAGTATTCACTGGCCTTCCTTGTATGCAGGCTATTATCCTGTCACTCACACTATTGTCCTTCAAGATGGATCTAGCAATTACGTTTTTAACTATGAAAGCAACTCCATTTTTTTCTCACCTTTTCATCTCTAGAGTAATATACCATATGATCATTTGACTCAAAATGCCCCATGCCAGTCCATCTCATGTGGCCAATGCCTAATATGTCAACATTTATGCTTTCCATTTATTCATTAACAATATCTAATTTTCCTACATTCATGGTTCTCACATTCCATGTACCAATCACTAGTGTCTGCTTACAACTGTTCCTTTTCCTTTGTATTTCCATGCTTGAAAACTCAACCTCAGTTGCCCTTTCTGTTATCTACATGTGTTCTGATGTACATAGGGTTTTCAGAGGCCTGCTATCTCAGAAGTGGATGGCCAATCCTTCTTCCTAGTCTGTCTTAATCTGAATGTTCAGATTTAGAGAAATATCAGACAGACCAGTATTTTATAGAAACAGTGAAAGAAATCTGAAAATTGCACTGGAATGCAGAGAAGCCAAAGAACAACGAAGAATCAAAGATACTAAAGAGTTGAATAGAAGATTTCAAAAGGCAGCACGGGGTGACAAAGTAAAATATTACAATGAAATGTGCATGGAATTGGAGTCAGAAAATCAAAAGGGCCGAACTCACTCAGCATTTCTCAAGCTTTAGGAACTGAAGAACTGATTCAAACTGCGAGTTGCTATAATCAAGGATGCTTTAGGCAGAATATTAAATGATCCAGAAACTATTAAAAGAAGATGGAAAGAATATACTGAGACATTGTATCGAAAGGAATTGGCAGACAGAAGAATTTAACGAAACAACATATGAGCAAGAGCCTATGGTGATGAAGGAAGAAGTTCAAGCGGCTTTGAAAGAAATAGCAAAAAATAAGGGCCCAGGAATAGATGGTATACCAATTGACATATTTCACCTAACAGATGCTGCCCTGGATGTGCTCACCAAGTTGTGTCAAGAAATCTGGAGAAAAACCACTTGGCCAACTGACCAGAAGAGGTCTATATTTTTTCCTACCCCAAAGAAAGGTGACCCAACAGAGTGTGGAAACTATAGAACAATATCATTGATTTCATATGCAAACAAGAGTCTGCTGAAGATTATCGAAAAACGACTTGAACAGCACATCAGTAGAGAGCTGCCAGAAGTCCAGGCTGGGTATAGAAGGGGTCGTGGTACTAGGGATATTATAGCTGATGTTAGCTGGATCTTAGCTGAAAGCAGGGAATACCAGAGAAATGTCTATCCGTGTGTCACTGACTGTATATAGGTATTTGTGTGGATCATAGCAAACTGGCTGACTCTGAGAAGAATGGGAATCCCAGAACACTTGATCGTGCTGATGTGGAACCTACACTTGGACCAGGAGGTCATCATCATAACAGAGCAAGGGAACAATATATGATTCAAAATTGGGAAAGGTGTATGCCAGGGATGCGTCCTATCTCCATACCTTTTCAACCTATATGCAGAACAGATTATCCTGGAGGCTGGGCTCTATGAGGAGAAATGTGGGGTCAAGATTGGTGCAAGATCTATCAACTATCTGCGTTATGCAGATGACATAACCCTGC
>NW_006400089.1:1169645-1175067 GCF_000299155.1 Elephantulus edwardii | reverse complement strand
GTGGTGCTGGAAAAGAGTATTGAGAGTACCATGGACTTCTAGGAAAACAAACAGATTCATCCTGGAAAGGGTTAAACCGGGCTGCTCCTTTGAGGCAAGGATTCTGAGGCTCTGTCTACCATACTTTGGACACGTTTTGAGGAGAGACCAGTCCTTAGAGAGAGATATCATGCTTGGGAGGGTGGAGGGACAGCACAGGAGGGGAAGGCCCTCTATGAGGTGGATTGATTCAGTGACTGGGGTAATCGAGATGGGAGTGTTAGAGACAGTGTGGTTGGCACAGGACAGAGCAGAGTTTAGGGCTGTTGTTCATAGGATCTCTGTGAGTCACAAGCGACTCAATGGCACATAACAACAACATTCTTATGCCGTCAAATGTCTTTATTTAGCTAGTATTGTGGCCCTGCTCAGTTACAATATAAGATCAGTTTCTTGAGGTGGAGGTCCTCAGCCTGACCCACGTTTAAATGGGCCTTTCTGAGGGAGAGAAAAAGTCACAAAAGGAGTTTGATAGTAGATAGGAAGCATGAGGGGAGAAGTCAGAAGTCAGAAGAATAATAGGGGCAGAGAGTTTCTGATGAGAGGAGGCACCAAATAACACCTAGTTAGGACTCTTCAAGAATCGAGATAGCAGTGGAAAAGAATAATGAAGAATTCAGGGAAAGTGGACAGTATTGATGACTGGACAAATTGGATGGAAATAGACAACAGAGGGTTTGTACCCTCAGTCCACGCAGGCATCCCTCTCAGACGTGCCCCTAGTGGGGTAAAAGCATGTCTTAGCAATAGGTGTGTCCATATCAACCTAGGCGAGTTTGGGGTCCCTAGAGAATCCCCCCAAATCACCACTAATCCATATGACAACACCACGGAACCTCGGGTGGGGACCCAATCAAACTCTGTGGCTTCAAGGTTGTGTCAGCCTTGGAGCCTCTTCACAAGCACTCAAAGGATTCAGTCAGCAGATAAACACACAGAGCAGTAGAAGAGGTGAGAAACCCAATGTTACATTACCGTCTTGACACCGATCAACATGCCTCAACTCCTGTCCTAGGTTTTGTGCACCAGATGTTAGGACTTTGCATTGGATTTAAGGCCAAAGACTCAAGGAAGGGACCAGAGAGAAAGAAAGCAAGTTTAAAACAGTTTTATTAAGGGGGATCCTGGGAGAGATTCCTTGATCTGGAGAGAGGTAGACTAGGGAAAACCACTACACCCAACTTTCAGTTAAAACAAAACAACCTAACGTCCAGAATCCAAATGCTTCACATAAAAGACCTTAAACTGGAGACATAAAATATATATATACATATAAAAAATATTTTTAAAAAAACCCAACATAATAAAACTATGGAGAATGGTGGAAAAAACCCAACAACCCTCCATATAGATTTCTTTAAAGGTTTGAATTTAAGCTAATTTATATAATTCACATTCAAAAAGTAGGTAGGTTTTGGTTATTTCTTCATGTAAGTGCTCTGGATTTGCCATCTCACATTTACCTGCTGGTTGTTGAAAGTTGGCTTTTTGTTGTTATATTTGTTGTTGCTGTTGTTTTTAAATTGTGATTTTTAACACAAGTTTACAGAAAAGTTGGATTTTCATTCATTCATGTTGCACATTTTCCTCATTAACTCCAACAAGTTCACATTTTTTTAAAAAAATATTCATTCATTGTTGCTTGATTTCCTCCCTTCCTGTCCCTTCTCTATTCTCAGTCCACTTTGCTATGTACCTCTTATTCTGAATTCTTGTCATACAAATAATGCCTAATCATATATTCCTTTTAAGTTTTTCCTTCACCTGTTCCAATGCAGTGTTCATTATTTATGCCCTTTTTTTAATTACCTCCCATCTGAGCAGAAGATTTCAAAAGGTAGCTCGGGATGACAAAGTAAAATATTACAATGAAATGTGCATGGAATTAGAGTCAGAAAATCAAAAGGGCCGAACTCGCTCAGCATTTCTCAAGCTCAAGGAACTGAAGAACAGATTCAAACCGCGAGTTGCTATAATCAAGGATGCTTTAGGCAGAATATTAAATGATCCAGAAACTATTAAAAGAAGATGGAAAGAATATACTGAGTCATTGTATCGAAAGGAATTGACAGACAGAAGAATTTAATGAAACAACATATGAGCAAGAACCTATGGTGATGAAGGGAGAAATTGAAGCTGCTTTGAAAGAAATAGCAAAAAATAAGGCCCCAGGAATAGATGGTATACCAATTGATGTATTTCACCTAACAGATGCTGCCCTGGATGTGCTCACCAAGTTGTGCCAAGAAATCTGGAGAACAACCACTTGGCCAACTGACTGGAAAGGGTCTATATTTGTTCCTATCCCAAAGAAACGTGACCCAACAGAGTGTGGAAACTTAAAGAACAATATAATTGATTTCACATGCAAACAAGATTCTGCAGAAGATTATTCAAAAACTACTTGAACAGCACATCAGTAGAGAACTGCCAAAGTCCAGGCTGGGTTTAGAAGGGGTCGTGGTACAAGGGTTATTATAGCTAATATTAGATGGATATTGTCTGAAATCAGGGAGTTCCAGAGGAATGTCTATCTGTACTTCATTGATTATGCAAAGGCGTTTGACTGTGAGGATCATAACAAACTGTGGCTGACTCTGAGAAGAATGTGAATCCCAGAACACTTGATCATGCTAATGTGAAACTTATACTTGAACCAAGAGGCAGTCGTCAGAACAGAGCAAGGAAACATTGCATGGTTCAAAATTGGAAAGGGCGTAAGCCAGGGATGTGTCCTGTCTCCCTACCTTTTCAACCTGTATGCCGAACAGACCATCCGGGAGGCTGGGCTCTATGAGGAGAAATATAGCATCAGGATTGGTGGAAGATCCATAAACAATCTGCATTATGCAGATAACACAACCCTGCTTGCTGAAACTGAGGAGGACCTGAAGCGCTTGCTGCTGAGGGTCAGGGACTGCAGCCTTCAATATGGACTGAGGCTCAATGTCAAAAAGACAAAGATTCTCACCACTGGAACAATTGGCAGCATCAGGATGGAAGGTGAAGAGATTGAGATTGTTCACAGCTTTAGTTTGCTTTGTTCCACAATCAACACTCTTGGCACCGGTAGCCAGGAAATTAAAAGACATATTGCCATGGGAAAGTCTGCTGTTAGCGACCCCTCTCAAGTACTCAAGAGCAATGGTGTGTCTCTGGAGACAAAATTGCGTCTGGTACAGGCCATGGTCTTTGCAATCACTTTTTATGCATCAGAGAGCTGGACAGTGACCAAGGAGGATAGAAGAAGAATTGATGATTTTGAGCTTTGGTGTTGGAGAAGAGTGCCATGGACCGCTAAGAGAACAAACAGATTCATCTTGGAGAGTTAAACCGGGCTGCTCCTTGGAGGCAAGGATTCTGAGGCTTCATCAGACATACTTTGGGCATGTTGCAAGGAGGGACTGGTCCTTGGAGAGGGACATCATGCTAGGGAGGGTGGAGGGCAGGTGCAGGAGGGGATGGCCCTTTGGGAGATGGATTGATTCGATGACTGGGGCAATTGGGATGAGTGTGTCTGAGGCAATGAGATTGGCACAGGACACAGCAGAGTTTAAGGCTGTTGTACATAGGGTCACTATGAGTTGCAAGCGACTCAACAGCACATAACAACAACAACAACCCATCCCCATGCCAGTCCTGTTTCATAATAGTAAAGTGTTGTTGCAAACAGACTTCTAAGTGTTGTAGTGTTCCACCTTCTTAATCATTTAGAGGTTGTGCAGTCATGTTAGTTTTATTTCTACAAATTGTGCTTCTTCAGTTTTTTTGTTTTTATTGAAGTTGATTTGATGAAATGAAGAATGAGAAGTAATATATACACATCTCCATGAAAAGCTGTAGTTAGTACAGTGGAATAAATCTTTTGGTCCCTTTAATCTCAGATTACCTTTTTGGAGTGAAAAAAAAAAACCTGTTTTTCACAAAATTATATGACTCAAGTCTTTGAGAAAATAAACTTGATGTCGCAACTTTATTTTTATCTTTCAGATCCTCCAAAAAGCCAACTCCCTCTGATTTTTTGGTGAAACAGATATACCTATGGGATGAGCAAATTGTACAGATTTATATAACTGCCATTTCACTGAAAGGTCAGTGTGAAAGCTATTTTCAATTCTATTAATTCAGAAACTATGGATGAATAATGGGATTTTTTCTTTGTTTTTAAAAGTTTCTTTGCCTCTTTTGTTCTATGAAAACAAAAAAAAATATCCCTTTTTCTGCTTATATACAAAGTCATTAACAACAGGCAATAAATAAAAAATAAGAGATAGTCCTTGTGTTGACTGAGTGCTGAGGACAGATATGCTTTTCACACAGCTTGCCCTATCTCTCCTACTAGTGCATTTCCAGTCCCTTCACTTGGATCTTCAAGAATTCCTGTCACCCAGCATGCTTCTCAAAGAAATGTAGCTCTTTTCTCCTTACTGTTTTTGTTGCTCTCACCAGTTCCCGCTCCTTCTTTTCATTAAAGTGACCTCTGTACTCCTGTTAAAACCTTTTGAAGTCTTTCCTTGAAGCACAGGATAATTTGTTTGCCTTTCTCATTGCAATAGCACCTTGCCCATGACTTTATTCACTGCTGTTAAGCCCAATTGATGGACAGTAATCTGTACTTCTCAGACTTGGTACCTCAAGCCCAGAGAATAGAACCTTTCCTGACTCATCTTCACCCTCCATCATCAGCAGATGATAGACAGAGTATCGGCTCTCAGGAGAGTAGCTGTGCTCATTCTGGATTATCCTGGTGAACATTTTGGGCCTGATTTCTTAGTCTCTTGAGCCTCAATGTCCACCCTTGAGAAGCAAGGTACTTGAGCTTTAGTGGGTGAGTGAATCCAAACAGGACTACTGAGTACAGATATTCTGTTATAAGACCAACTTCCAAAACCTTCATCCACTAGCAAAAATGGCATAGTGAGAGATGAAACGTTCCTGCACAAATAGGAAATTAATTAAAAAAAACCAAGTAATTATTGGCAGGGTTGTTACCTTCCCACACAGAAGGTGCCAACTCTGCTTTTTTCCTAATCATTGGCCTTTATACTTGAAGGATTAACTTCTTCCCTCTATAGCTTCTCATCATTCTAGTGCAATATTAGAGGTCTCCTCCAACATCCATATTGTTCTTCCTCCATTGTCATTTTCTTTTTTTTAATTATTAAATTTTGTTAGTTTTAATGAACATTTACAGATATTTTGGGTTTCCATTCGTTTATAGTTGCACTATTTTCTCTACCCTCCTCCCCAGTTCGTCCTTCTATTCCCCCCCCCTTTGAAAGTATGTTTTAATTGTCCAATTGCCACAGTGCTTGTCAAAGCCAGTTCTGATTAATCTCCTTTGTCAGTGTGTCCTTTGCCATTCCCAATCACTCCTCCCTGA
>NW_006400089.1:1150592-1155845 GCF_000299155.1 Elephantulus edwardii | reverse complement strand
TGATAGATCTTCCACCAATCCTGATGCCACAATTCTCCTCATAGAGCCCAGCCTCTCGGATAATCTGCTCTGCATACATGTTGAAAAGGTATGAGACAGGATGCATCCCTGGAGTCTTTGCTTGTAGTATCTTGTAATTCATCAAGTTTGTCTTTCATCCATTTGAGTTATTCAGTCACTCCCCTTTTATATTCTGTCAGAAAGTTACATGAGACTTTCTGGCTTCACGGAATCCACTGATACTCTGTCACTCTTTGTGAGTGACCTCTTGCTTTGCTCTTGTGTATTGTGTGGGTTAGTTTGCTTTCTTCAAGACATTGATATGTTCGTGATCTGAAGACAGTGCTCTTGAGATCATTTGAGAGCAGCTACCAAACTTGTGCATTTCTCTGAGTTTCTGACTTCAGAGAAATGTCAGTTCAGAGTCTGCTAGGGCAATCTCTTGTTGGTAAGACAGGTCAAGGTGCTTCTGATTAAAGGCAAGTTGATTGCCCAGACGTGTAGGCACTGGTGTGGAGCCAAATGAGGTAATGCAGGCAAAGGATTGGGTGATCGCAAGGGCAGGTCAGACACTTGGGGACCTTTCTCAAACCTCTGCTGTCTCAGTGTGTTCATAATTAGGGTCCCTACTCAAATTCCTGCTGTCTGTTTCCTACCCAATGGTTTTCACAGTATTCCCTGCCTGATGGCATTTACGCAGGTGCCCTCACACAACAGCCCCTGCTCCAGCAGAGTTCTGGTTCCAACAGGATCCAAAAAGTCAACGTCAATTTCCCACTGACCCACTAGCCTCTGGCTGGTCTGCAGAGTCCACGGAAGCCAGCTGGCTGGCTTGTTTTGGGCAGTTGGTGTAGCCCAAGAGAGCTCGGCCAAATTCCCCACCAGTGGGCACACCCTTAGGTGCTCTCCGAGGTAAGCAGCAATGCCCCAGGAAACCCAACTAAGATCCTACTGGCCTTTCTCCTGCCAGATTAGTTCCACAGCAGCTCGGCTGATAGCTCTGAGTGATGGCTAGAACCAAGGTGGTGCCCTGGATTTTATTTTAATCTTTTTTATTGCCAGTGATTTTGCACATTTCTTCAACTGTCTGTTGGCTGGCTCTCTATCTTCCTCTGAGAAAAGTTTTTTTCATGTAATTTGCCCATTTTGTAATTGTGTTACAGTCTTTTTCTTGTGGAGGCCCTGTAGGGTTCTATAATGTTTGATATGAGACCCTTGTCTGAAATGATATTACCAAATATTTTTCCCAGTCAGTAGATTTTCTTTTCACTCTGTTGGAAATTTTTTTTTTGCTCCAAAATCAATATCCACAATAGTCTACATGTTTCCTACTGCCAAAGGGGCCCTTTAGAGTAGTGAGAGAAGATCTTCATCCTGAAGCCCACAGCGTCCCTTTTCAGCAGGAAGTAGCTAAGAGAATATGCCATCCCTTTTTCCTTATGAATCAGGGTGAAGTCTCTCTCAGGGAGGAGTGATAGGGAATGGCAAAGGACACACTGACAAAGAAGATTAATCAGAACTGGCTTTGACAAGCACTGTGGCAATGGGACAACTAAAACACTTTCAAAGGGGAAAAAAAGAGGAACGAACTGGGGGGGAGGGTAGAGAAAATAGTGCAACAATGAATGAATGGAAACCCAAAATCTCAGTAAATGTTCATTAAAATTAATAAAATTTAATTTAAAAAAGAAAAAAATTTGATGCACACAGGGATTTAATCATTAGGAGGTCCCATTCGTCAATTTTGTTCTCTCCAGGTTGTGCATTTCTGGCTGTATTGGCAGTCTCTTTATACCATAGACTAGGCCATCTAAGATTGATTCCAATTTTTCTATGGTGAACTTTATGTCTTGGGGCTATACTTCCAGGCCTCTGATCCACCTTGAGTTGAATTTTGTATATGTGGGGAGAGGCAGATTCTGTTTCATCTTTCTGTAGGTAGCAGTCTAGCTTTGCCAGTACCATTTGTTGTAGAGGTTGTCATTTCTCCATTTGATAAGTTTTCTTTCCTTGTTGGATATCAGTTGACTATAGCTGGGTCCATTTCTGAGTTCTCAATTCTTTTCCATTGGTCGATGTGCCTGTCTTTGTACCAGTACCTTACTGTTTGGGTTACTACCACTGTGTAGTTTTGAGGTCAGGGAGTGCTATGCCTCTCCTAATTCATTTTTTATTTTATTTTCTACTAGTTTATTTACAAAACTTTGAATACAAATTTGAACAAATTGTTTCAATTTCCCTCACTCTCCCACCCATCAAATTGTACAACCCAAAAATTCAGGGTCTCTTCTCTCTAGAAATAAACTTCACAATTTCCCTTTTTATCTTCTTGAGAGATGAATTTTGGTATGTGGATTGGGATTGTGTTGAATATGTAGATTGCTTGTTGTAGGATTGTAATTTTCATAATATTGAATCTTCCTATCCATGAACGGGGCACATTTTTCCATTTCTTTAGGCCTTTTATCATGTCTTGCAGAACTGTTCCGTAGTTTTCTTTGTACAGGTCTTTTATGTTTCCAGTTAGTTTCCCTCCCAAGTATCTCAGTTTGTGGTTGGCTACATAAATGATATTGCTTTCTTGGATTCCTTCTCTGAGTTCTCTTTGTTACTTTAGATGAACCCCACTGATCTTTGTATACTGATCTTGTATCTTGCCACTCTACTAAATTAGTCTACTAGTTCTAGCAGTATTTTTGTGAGTTCTTGTGGCTTTCTTTGTACACTATCCTATTATCTGTATTTAGCAAGTTTAACCACCTTTTTGCTTACCAGGATACCTTTTATTTCCTTCTCTTGTGGTATTGCTGTAGCAAGTACTTCCAGTACTATATTGTATAGAAGTGGTGATAGGGAGCATTCTTGTCTGGTCCCTGTTCGCAAGGAAAAAGCTTTTAGTCTTTCTCCATTGAGAATAATATTGGCTCTTGGTTTTGTGTATATAGTTTATAATTTTCACTATATTGAGGAAATTCCCTTCTATTCCAATTTTTCTAAGTGTCTTTTTCAGGAAGTGGTACTGGATTTTGCAAATGTCTTTTCTGAATTGATTGCTAAGGTCATATGGTTCTTGTTATTTGCTTTGTTAATAAGGTGAATTACATTGATTGTTTTCCTTATGTTGAACCGTCATTGCATACCTGTTATGAATCCCACTTGGTCATGCTGAATTATTTTTTGTATGTGCTTTTAGATTCTATTGCCTAGGATTTTGATAAGGAAATTTGCATCTATATTCATGAGAGATCCTAGTCTGTAGTTTTCTTTCTTGGTGATATCTTTGCCAATTTTGGTATTAAGTTTATGCTTGCTTCATAAAATGCCTCTAGGAGTGTTTTTTATTGTTCTATTTTTTAAATACTTTGAGTATAATTGATAATATATTTTGTCTGAATGTTTGGTAGAATTCAGCTGTGCAGGACTTTTCTTATGGGAAAAATTTTTTATGGCCTGTTCAATTTCTTCTTTTGTGATGGGTCTGATCGAATTCTACATTTGTTCCAGTCAATATTGATGAGACATGATTATCAAGGAATTTGTCCATTTTCTCAAGTTTTTTTTTAATTTGGCAGAGTATATTTCTTCATGGAAGCAGGAGTGGCATCCACTTCCATAAATAGATTGCCTTGGAAAACCCTACAAACATGGAGAAAGGATGAAAGTCACGCAGCTGTCAAGGACTTTCGTTCATAGGGTCGCTATGAGTCACCTACAACTCGAAGGCACTTAACAACAAAAACAATATCATTTCATAGTATTCCAATATTACCAATTTTATTTCTTCTGGTACTGTTGTGATGTTAACTCTATAATTTCTTAACAGAGTTATCTGTGTCTTTCTTTTTTCCATTCTCTCTTTCGTTACGTTTGCCAACGGTTTGTCAATTTCGTTGACCGTTTCAAAAAACTGGCTACTGGTCTTACTGATGATTTCAATTGTTTTGGTGTTCTCTATTTCACTGGTATCAGCTCTTGTCCTTATAATTTCCTTTCTTCTAGAGGCTGTAGGATTAAAGTATTGTTGTTTCTTTGTATTTGATAAAGGTGAAAATAATTTTTTCTTTCTTCCTTTTTCTGTGTGTGTCTTTTGCTATGACCTGCCTCCTGAGGATTGCCTTAGCTGCATCGAGAGATTTTGGTATGTTGTTGTGATGTGCCGTTGAGTTGCTTGCAACTCATAGAAACCGTATGTACAACAGCTTTAAACTCTGCTCTGTCCTGTGCCAATCACGCTGTCTCCGACACACCCATCCCGATTAACACAGTCACTGAATCAATCCACCTCATAGAGGGCCTTCCTCTCCTTCACTGTCCCTCCACCCTCCCAAGCATGGTGACTCTCTCCAAGGACCGGTACCTCCTTACAACATGTCCAAAATATGTCAGATGAAGCCTCAGAATTCTTGCCTCCAAGGAGCTGCCTGGTTTAACCCTTTCCAGAATGAAACTGCTTGTCTTCTTAGCAGTCCGTGGTACATTCAGTACTCTTCTCCAGCATCACAGCTCAAAAGCAATCAGTTCTCCTTCTATCCTCCCTAGTCATTGTCCAACTCTCTGATCCATAACAAGTGATAGCAAAGACTATGGCCTGTATCAGACACACTTAGTCTCCAAAAAGACACCATTGCTCTTCAGTGCTTTGGAGAGGTTCCTAACCGTAGACTTTCCCATTGCAATACTTCTTTTAATTTCCTGGCTACTGGTGCCAAGAGTATTGACTGTGAAGCCAATCAAACTAAAGCTGTGAACAATCTCAATCTCTTCATCCTCCATCCTGATCCAGTGGTGAGAATCTTTGTCTTCTTGACACTGAGCCTCAATAAATATTGGAGGCTGCAGTCCTAGACCCTCTGCAGCAAGGTCCTCCTCAGTTTCAGAAAACAGAGTTGTGTCATCTGCATAACTCAGATTGTTGATAGATCTTTCACCAATCCTGACACCACGTTTCTCCTCATAGAGCCTAGCCTCCCAGATAATCTGTTCTGCATACAGGTTAAAAAGGTATGGAGACAAGATACAACCCTGGCATGCATCCTTCCCAATTTTGAACCATGCAATGTTTCCTTGCTCTGTTTTGACGACTGCCTCTTGGTCCAAGTATAGGTTTCACATTAGCATGATCAAGTGTTCCAGGATTCCCATTCTTCTCAGAGTCAGCCACAGTTTGTTATGATCCACACAATCAAACACCTTTGCATAGTCAATGATACACATTCCTCTGGTATTCCCTACTTTCAGCTAAGATCCACCTAA
>NW_006400089.1:1143763-1150196 GCF_000299155.1 Elephantulus edwardii | reverse complement strand
GATACAGTGACTCAGAATATTCTTTCCATCTTCTTTTAATACTTTCTGGATTATTTAATATTCTGCCTAAAGCATCCTTGATTATAGCAACTCGAGGTTGGAATTTGTTTTTCAGTTCTTTGAGCTTAAGAAATGCTGAGCGAGTTCAGTCCCTTTGATTTTCTGACTACAGCTCTTTGCACATTTCATTTTAATATTTTACTTTGTCATCCTGTGCTGCCTTTTGAAATCCTCTGTTCAGCTCTTTAGTATATTGAATTCTTCAATTGGCTTTGGCTTTTCTGTACTCCAGTGCAATATTCAGAGTTTTTTTAAAATTTTGTTTCAAGGAAATTTTTTAATTTCCTTTATAACCCAAATATGTTCTAGCAGAGAGTTATTTAGCTTCCACATGGATAGTTTTGCAAGCTTTACCCTTCTATAGTTAATTCCTAGTTTTATGGCATTGCAATCTGAGAAATATACTTTGTATTATTTCAATGTTTTTTAACTTGTGGAGCATTGTTTTGTGTCCTAAATATGATCAGTTCTGGAGAATATACCATGTGCATTTGAGAAGAAAGTGAATTGTGTTTTAGTTAGGTGCAGTATCCTGAATACATCAACAAGGTAGAGTTGGCTGATTGTATAGTTTAGATCTTCTCTGCAGCATCTTTGGTCATTTCCATTTAAGCTGAGCTATCTTTTGGTGATAGTGGTGTTCTGAAGTTCTCCTATTTTATGTTCCTCCTCTTCAGTTCTACTTTTTGTCCCATGTTGGATACTTCTGCCATTTCAGTCTTTATAATCTGTATTGCATTTTGATGTTTTTCCTGTTATTTTTAGTACTCTGTCTGCTGTATCCTCTCTATCTTGTGATTATTTTTTAAGTTCTTGTACCTCTTTATCTATACTATCAATTCTTTCTTCCATATATTGTATTTTCTTCTATAGCTGTTCAAGTTGCTCCTCATCAATATATTTCTTCTGGATTGCTGTCTCTGATTTGCTCTCTTATTGGCTTCCATTGTTTTTTCCATCTTTTGCATCTTCTTCTGTCGCTTTTCAAATAACTCCACATCAGTATATTTCTTCTTGTTTTCTCTATCTGGGGTAAGTATTCATTGTTTTTTTTAGGAGATAGGTTATTTTCTTTTTTACATGATGACTGAGGCAAACTGCTGCTTTTTTGACATTACATGAGTCTTTTCTTAGGAGATGTTATGTTGTTGTAACAATATAATATCCCATGGTATGGCAATCTTTTGTGAAGGACCTATATATTGTTGCTTCCTTCTGGTTTTCCTGATTCAGGATGGCTGTTGGCCTCCAGAAACCGTGGCTCCACCTATTATCTTCTGTTTGACCTTAAGAAATCCTACATGATATAGCTAGATAGTTGTGTTTAAGGCCAAAGTACCTCTCTTCTCTACTCTATGAGACAGTTCATTCTTTTTTTAAAAATTATTATTAAATTTTATTAGTTTTAATGAACATTTACAGAGATTTTGGGTTTTCATTAATTCATTTTTGCACTGTTTTCTCTACCCTCCTCCCCAGTTCGTTCTTCTTCCCCCCACCATGTCTGTTTTAATTGTCCAATTGCCACAGTGCTTGTCAAAACCAATTCTGATTAATCTCCTTTGTCAGTGGGTTCTTTGCCATTCCCTATCACTCCTCCCTGAGAGAGACAGTTCATTCTTATTCAAGTTTCCGTTGATGTTGTGATAAGATTTTAGATATTTGGTGATCTCCTTAACCTGTGAGCCAAAAGAGACCAATAAGGTGATTAAAAGTGGGGTTTAGTGGTGATCATTCTCTAGTTCAAGGGTGGTGGGCTGAACCTTCTGTAGGGCTCTACCCAGTCCTAGAATCTGATGCAGGAGTGGGAGGCTGGGGGTTGGAGGCACAAATCACTTCCTCACCTGTGAACTGGTTCTTGGGGCTTTGTTTTCCTTTTCTTTAGCTTCAATTTGAATTTGTACTTGAGTTGATTGTCTTTCCACAATCAGTACCTGGCCTAGTTTTCTCAGTCAAGCTTCTCCAATGATTCTCTGCACAGATGTAATCAATCTGATTCCTGTATATTTCATCAGATGACATCGTCTGTATAGTTGTCATTTGTGTTTTTATAAAAGGTATTTCCAATGAATAAATAATTGATTATACAAAATTCTATAATTCTATCTCTAGCCTCATCTCTGCCACTAAGTACATGTTTTCAGTTTACTGATCCTTCTTCCTTGTTCTCAACTTTTGCATTATCCTCACCAATTATTATAAGTGAATTTGGTTGCATAGTCAATCAATTTCAGACTGTGAAAGTTGGTAGAAATCTTCTATTTCCTCCTCTTTGGCTCTAGTTGTTGGTGTATATATTTGAGTTATAATGATACAGATCTTCCCTGTATGCATATAGATAGTCAGTGTGTTCTGTTGTTCATAGATTTTTTTGAAGGCCCATTATTTCAGAAGTAGATGGCCAATCCTTCTTTTCAGTCTGTCTTAATTTGGGAGCTAAGCTTGGTACAGTATCTGACAGACAAGCAAACATATCTATATCTAAGCTGTTACGATTATTAACATGCAAAGACACTTCCTCAATACAAAAGCTGACATAAATTTGTAGTTGGTTATTCCCCTTCAGTATTGCCCTCTCCCCCTTCCAAATGGCTGCTAGGTGAGGCCTCTAACTAACCCCTAAGATAATGGACCAGATCTCCAGTCACTGCCATCCATTCTTTAACTCTGTGCTCCATGAAGATAATGGCATTCTGAGCCTCCTAACGTGCTGCATCTGGGTACTGTGGCCTGAAGCCTCCTCAGCCCAACTCCTGATGTGCTTCTGGTGCTGTTGCTCTCAGGCCTCCAGGCTTGGCCCAAATCCTGGTGTATTGCATCTGGGTGCTGCCACTTGCAGCCTACCCAGCCTGGCTTGTCATGTGCTTCTGGATGCATCTGCTAACTACTCATTAAAATTTTAGCTACTTCCTGCCTTTTTCTCTCCCCATTTTACATGGCAAGTTCTAATTTGCCTATCACATATTTCTTTCTATGACAATCTTCACTTTTGGTGGGAACTTAGAGTATCTACATCCATAATTAAAATCCAGTCAGAGCCAACCATCAGCTTGCAGCAGTTTACACTGGCTCACAGAGTAGCTAGTGAGGCTTCATTCTGGTCAACTCATCTCCAACCAAGAGCACTTGTTCCAATCTCAGGGGTCCACACATCATGTGTACCTTTATTCGTAGCAGGAGTCTTCACCACTACTTTCACATCAAAGTAGTAATCCTTTTTCTTTAGCACCTGGATGCCCAGTAGTAATCATTATTATTATTGAAACACATCCAAACTCATCCTTCTCTCACTGCTGCATTCCCCTACCTAGGTTGTAGTTAACTTGAAAACACCTAAAAACAAAGCAGATGAGAGATTGCCCATGTTTTTCCCTTTGAGTCACCAGTGGAATCCAACTGCCAAAGAGGTGTCTTTGTTGAGTTTGCAGTGCAACTTGAAGTGTGGTTATTTTGGGGTACCGTTGAGTAGGACCTGACCCACAGCTGACCCTCCAGAAAATTTTCAGAGGCATTAAACTGCATGAGAGAATAGTGTACATCTTTCTCCCATGAGTGGTTCATAAATAATGGGAATCCCAGAATCCTTAATTGTGTTCATATGAAACCTATATCTAAATCAAGAGGCTGTCTTCCAAACAGAGCGAAGGAACACTAAGTAGTTTAAAATAATGAAAGGTGTGTGTCAGGGTTGTAGATTCTTTTGATACCTATTCAGTCTGTATACTGGGGAAATTATTAAAAAATCTGGACAAATGAAGAAGAATGTGCCATGAGGATTGGAAGAAGACTGACCAACAACCTGTATTATGCATATAACAGACCATGCTTGCAAGAAAGAGAGGGAAACTTGGAAGCACTTTGCTGCAGAAGATAAAAGACTACAACCTTCAATATAGATTAGTTATCAACATCAAAAAGACAAAAATCTTCACCATTGGACTCATAGACAACATTTTGATAAATGGAGAAAAGATTGAAAGAACTGTCAATGACTTCATCTTACTTGGATTCACAGTCAACACATTTGGTATCAGCAGGCAGGAGATCAGTGCAACATATTGCATCGGGCAGTCTGCTACCAGGGACCTCTCCATTGCTGAAGGTCAATGATATCAGTTTGAAGACCAAGTTGCTCCTGATTCAGGCCATAGTATTTTCAGGCACTTCCTAACTGGACAATAAGGAAGACAGAGGAAAAATTGATGTCTTTGAGTTGTGGTGCTCGAGAAGAGTATTGCATATCCCATGGACAGCAAAAATAACAAAAGGGAAAAAGTATGCCTTGGAGAAAATACAGCCAGAGTGCTCCTTGGATACAGATATGACAAAACTCCATCTCACAGACTTTGGGCATGTTGTTAGGAGATGCTGCTGTTCCTTGGAGAGAGGCATCACACTTGGAGGAGTAAAGGGTCAGCCAAAGAGAGGAAGACCATCAATTGGATGGATTGACACATTGACTGTTGCAGTGGACTTCAGTATGTCAGAAATTATGGGATGGCACAGGTTAGGTCAAAGTTCAGATCTGACGTTCATAGTGTAACTATGAGTTTTACTCCAATTCACAGCACTTAACAACAAAAAGCTATCAGAGTTCTGATGGTTTCATGTTAAAATGGTGCACTGCAAACACAAAGGCACACAAATTCTAATCTTCTAACAGCTCTTCAGGAGAAGTAAGAGCAATCTCCTTCCATGTGATTTACTGGCTCTGAAAATCTGCTGTGGATCAGTGATAGGCCAGTTCCAAGTTAACAACACAAGTTAACAGCAAACAACAAAAACAACCAATGGTTACAAGTCTAAATGCACCGTTCTGGCTTTAAGAGAAGATTTTCTTTCTCTTTTAGTACTAAAGTAAAGCCCTTTTCTCTTTTCAGCACCTGGAGTCCCCTGATTTCTTGGATATCTCCATATGTCTTAGCATCAACCATCAGGAACTAGAAGGTTCCCATGCAGGCACCTTTTATATCCAAGGGATGCTGTCACCCCAGCTTCTTTTTTTTTCCTTGTGATTTATGGTACCCCTTACTTCTCTCATCTTATATCTCATAAGATGAAAGCCATCACCAGCCACCCATCAGGAAAACCCTCTCACATGGGATCAGCATTGTGATGAGATTGAGGTTGTTGCATCCTATGTGGGGGAATTTAGTGTTGGTCTTCAATCACTATTATCTCCTACTCCTATTCTTGTTTGCTCTGTGGTAACTGACAACTAGTGTATCTGCATTTGAAATAGAAAATGTTTTTTTTCTTTTTGTCAAATTCAGATTATTTCTCCCCCAACCCCTTTCCTATCTATTTTTAGATGCTGACTCAGGCTACTTGGCATTACTGGATGCTAACTATGACAGAACACCTCCAAACAAATATTTAGCTAAAGCAGTGAACTACACAGTGGATTTCCAGTGGATCCAGTGCCTGTTTTGGGATAAGAAAGAGTGGAAATCTAACATCTTCAGTCCACAGCCTGGAATTTTTCCAGAAAATGTTAACTGCAGGTATAGACATGGTTCAGAAAGAGTTGAGGATTTTAGTTACTTCTTCTAGATATGCCTTTTGTTATATATGTTATATTAGTTGCCACCAAGTCTGCCCTGGCTTATGTGACTCCATGCTCAGTGGCATGAAATGCTGCATACTCCACCATTACCCATGATTGTATACTGTTTTCTTCTAGACATTTTTAAAATTTTATAAAATAAAAGGGTACAATATGAATACAGCATTGGAACTGAGTATAGATTAAGGAGAAATAGGTCTGATAAAAAAATGAAAGAATTGATGGTGGTTGTTATGATAAGGCTACCAATTAAAGAATATTTTTAGTGTCAGGGACTGGCAGTTAGGACAAAAGCTGACAAGGTCAGTTCACAGTTAAGTTACACTTTGAACCTGAGACTCTTTCATTCTAAAGATTCAAACTGAGCAAATGATCCTCATAGGTATGTTTGCAGTATACAATGAAGTCTGCAGAGTGTACATATTAAATCTCAAATGTAAAGAGGAGAAAGGGAAGCTTCAGTGAAAAGTGTATGTTTCATGGCTCAGAGGGAGGGTAACTATGTACAGTTTAAGGACAGAGTGCTTAATTTCTAACTTATATTTTTGCTGAATTTATTCAACTAAGTCTAAATCACAAAACTGGAGGCCTTGTGGTAAGGCATTATGCTGCTAACCCAAAGGCAATTTGTTCAAATCCACTATCTGCTCCACTGGAAAAAGATGGGTAATCCCTTCCCTTGTGATTTATAGCCTCTGAAAACCCACTAGAAGGTTAGCTATGATTTGGTTCTGGCTCAGTAGTATACAACAACAACAGCAATATGATTTTCTTTTTTTAAATTTAGGTTGGTTTTTTTTTTTTTTA
>NW_006400089.1:1129792-1143339 GCF_000299155.1 Elephantulus edwardii | reverse complement strand
TGTTTTTCAATGCAGCATAGTATTCCATTGTGCTAATATACCACAGCTTCTCTACCCATTCGTTTGTTGATGGGCATTTAGGTTGGGCCTAGAGGAGAAAGAGTTGCATGGTCAACTCAAAGGTGGTGCCTTTCTCGTGGTTCAAATCCACTAGAAGCTCTCTGGAAGAAAGATGGGCAATCTGTTTCCAATTTGAGAGCAATGAGTGAGTGTTAGTTATTACAACTTTATTTTTTATTTTAACCAGTGCACAATTACATTGTAAATAATTGATCTGACCACAGTTTGGCTAGTCTTCATAACCAGTATTTCTCTCCAAGGTATGATCACCTAACAACATTAACTCTTGCAAGAAGAAAACTTAATGCCAGTTTTGAGATGAGCAACATTTCTAAACTACAGAGGTATGTTCCTTTTTAAAAATGAAAGCAAAAATAAGATATATACCCTGGCTAATTCAGATGCTACAAATTAATATTATTTATTATAAATTTGCTTTTGGGATGTTGTTGTTAAGTTCTGTCAAGTCAGAACAAACTCATAGCTAACCTATAGTATTAGTATATAGTAGTGGGTAGTCAGAGATGAAATCACGAGGCACGATGGCTCACCTTTCTCCCACTGAAAAGTTGTGGGATCTGACCATGTGTTTTTTGATTGGCAGCATAGCTCCTTACCACTTTGGCTTCCAGAGCTCCCTATTTCTTTGAAAATCATAACTAATGAATATACGTGTGTGTGGTGTTGTTGTTGTTTATTGCCTTCAAGTCGAGCATGACTCATAGTGACTTTATGAACAAAATACCTGAAGCCTTTCTATAATTATCATTGTTTCTCCAAGTTCATGAAGTTTTCAGAGGCATGTTGTTTAGGAAGTGGATGCCACTCCTGCTTCCATATATTATTAATTAAATATATTATTAAATATTAAATCTGCCTATTCTGGTGTCATAGTGTTGTAGAAATTGACTGCTAAACTAAAAGTTGACAGTTCAAACCTAACAGCCTTTCCACACGGTAAAAATGAAGCAATCTGCTTCCATAAAGATTCAGCGATGAAAGTTGCCTGATTTTCCTGTTCTGCTTTATGATATCGTCATAGCCTAATTATGTACTTGTGGCAGGTATATAGTAAATATTTACACAATGAATATTGATAACTTAATATTGATGACTAAGCTTGTATTTTCTTAAGGATGTTGAGTAGTAACTTGTTCTTGGACACATTATGCAATAGGGGCAAACCTTATTTTACTATTTCACAAATATTCAGAAGAGTTTATTTTTTTATATACTAGTAAGTAGATCAGATCATTATTGGGACATGAATTACCAAGATCACTACTAAGATCTGAATCAGTGATACTGCAGATACTTGCCCAAGCGAAAGTCCTAAGCGGTCCCCTCAGGCAGTGATAGAAGGAATTGACCACTTCTCCTCTCCTAGTTAAAAGAAAGAGTTAAATAACAGAGGCCCAAAGGGAACACAAGTGTGTGTATGGGTGTGTCCATTCACTGAGGGTATGAGACATAGGCAGGCCCACATTGGGGGCTTCTAGACGAAGAGAATGCATAAAGTCATGCAGAGACATTCTGGAAATCTAGCCAGAATTCAGAAAGTTTCAGCAACTTAATCAAGGCCCAGGAAAAAAAGGAAGATTAAGTCTTGGTGAGTTTTGAGCACCTTGCAAGCTCACAGGGTGGACGTCAGACAAACTTCTGTCCTCTTGTGGAAGAAGCATGCCTGGCAAGGAAACCAAAACTGGAGTCTATCCCTTAGATGAAGCCAGAGTAACCAGGGGTAAAAAGGACATCTTCCTGCAATGTTGGACTCCAATGCCTACCCCTTAAAATTCCATCAAATGTCCACAGACTTGAGTCCAGACAGAATACCATTCCAAGGTCAGAACACAAGGTCAGGTGACTTGAGAGGGCCTGTCTTCAATGGTGTAGTGACCTCTCTTATGAATCAGAACTAATGTCTGGAAACAGAACTGAGTGTAGCTGTAGGTAGAAAGCCAGCAGCTCCAATTGCAGGAACAGATATGGTAGACAAGTGACATCCCAAAGCTTTTTCCACAGAGAAGAAAAGGAGAGGACAGAAGTAAAGACCATTTGTTGCACCTGCCTCTTGGAGGAACATAATAAATGTTTTATTACTTAACCTTTATAGTAACAGTATGATCATATTTTTCCAAAAGAAAGGCTGAGGGTATTATTTGCTCAAGATGGCATTGTTTTCAGATGTGGAAGTTGGTCATAGGCCAAATAAAGCTTACTCTGACTACAGTGTCCCTGCTTCTGAAGTCTGGTAACCAGATCACAGGCAAGCCATTTTAATTCATACTCTGACCTTTCTCTCTTGTGGGGCTCAAAACCAGCTCAAGATGCCCAGAGGCTACACAAGCCCCTTAGTTTTTCTCAAGCACACTCTCCCCAACAAAAATGCCCAGTGCTCCCTGCCTGTCTCCACCTTTTCTCATATCCTAGTTAGAAGCAAGAGTTGAAAAACAGTGGATCAGAGACAGCATGTGTGTGGGTATGCATGTCTGTGCCATGTGTGGATCAGACTCAACAGTGTTCAATGCAGTGGGCAGAAGTGAAGGAAGAAAAGACAGATATTCAGTCTTTTCATAAATACTTATTTTCATAAATAATTTATTTTTTAAAAAAATCTCACCTTTTATTACAGTTACCCAGAAAACCTGATTCCCAGTATTTTCATTATGCTTTTTATAATTCTTTATGGAGTTTTGCTTACCAAAAGCAAGAATGTTGATCATCATGAAAGAAAGAAATTTGGTTGCATTTTTCTGCAAGAAAGTTCCCCACCAAGCCAACAGCTGTATGCAGTAGTCATTGACACGGGTTTTCGCTCTCCAGCTCAGCTGACTGCAAAGGTAACCAGGGTTGTCCTAGCTGTGCCTGAAAAGTGCTTTCAGCAGAAATGCATAATTTGAAAGTTTAACAAAACTATTGAGCCTATTGTTAAGATAAATACATCAAAGGCATTGATATATAACTGCACTAACTAGTTAGAAAACATAATAGAAAACAAGATCCTTTTCATCACAGCCAGAGAATGATGAGGTACCTAGAAATAAATCCATCAACTATAATATCATAATATGAAATAAAGATGTTCTAGAAGAAATAACTATGAGACACTAATAAATTACCTCAGAATTATAAATTTCTAAAAAAAAGAATTATAAATTTCTATTAAAAAGGAAAAGAAACATGTAAGAGGTGCCAAGCCCGATTCCAGGCTGGGAACATGTGTTTTCAAGTAGGTCATGCCAATGCAGGAGTGCTGCGCTCCTACCTTGCACACTGGTCTAGCCCCTATGTTCATGACCTCTCCTGCTATGGAAGGGATGAGGATCGTTCATGACTAATGCTGTGTTCCCTAGTCGATCATGGAAAAAGAAATGTCCTAGAGAATTGACATTGGGCTCTGCTTTTCTAGGTCAAATGTATGAAAACCTAATATACCTCTGCTGACATGACTTCCCTGCCTTCCCTTGTGTTCACCCCCTAAGCCCTTGACTATGCTGTGGACACTGTGCCCTCAAGGATAGCTTTGTAGAGGGAAGTTAGGAGACAGTATAACCAAGATAATCTTGTCTGCCATGGCAGCTACCTTGACCTGTTACCTCTCTGTCTTGCTTTGTGAGGTTTACATGGTTTTATATGGAGAAAATGGACTTTCAGAAACCAAAGAGCTCTACTGTCCAGAGAAGCCCTTATTTGAAAGGAATTCCAGACACACCTTTATCCTGAGGTATTTTGAAATATTTTGACTGCATAATTTGAGAAAGCAGACCATTCAAAATTTGTGTTCCCTTATTAAAAATCCAAAAATGTAGGAATACATAGTATAAGTTTCTAAACCTGTAACCAATTTTATACTTTAGAGTTTATGTTTTGGAAGAGTTTAGTGTCTTTATGTGAAGACAGGAGGGAAAGAAGGGGAGAAGAAAGAGAGAGAAAAAGACTGAATTATTAATTCAACATGGTAGGAACACTTACAATGACAGCATTTTCTATGCTATTGAACATTATTCAATTACTTGGGGTCATCTCAGTTCAGAAGAACAAGCACATATGCTATTGTTGTTAAGTGCTATTGGGTCGACCTGAATCTTCCCATATCCTGTGCAATCCTCATCATATCTGACAAATTTGAGCCCATTGATGAAGTCACTATGTCAATATATTTTATTGGGGGTCTTCACTGATCCTCCATATTTCTAAGCATGATGTATGTTTCCAAAGAATAGCCTCGCCTAGCAACGTGTCAAAAGTGTGAAAGATGAAGTTTTCACTCTGTGCACTTTTCCCAAGACATATCTGTTTGTTCTTTTGGCAGTCATGGGCTATTCAGTTTTCTTCTCTAGCACCACAACTCAAAAGTGTCAATTCATCTTTTGTCATCCTTATTCACTGTCCAGTTCCCTAATGCATAGTAGATGATTGAGAAGGCCATGACCTGAATTAGATATGCCTGAGTCTTCAAAATAACATCTTAGTTCTTCATCATTTTGGAGAGCCCCCTAACAATGGACATGCCCAATGCACATCTCTTGACTGCTGGTACCAAGGGTGTTGATTGTTGATCCATCAATCATAATGTTGATTGTTGGTCCTGTAGTAAGAACCTTTGTCTTCTTGATTTTGAGCTGAAATCCATACTGAAGCTGTAATCCTTTATCTTCTACAGGAAGTTTAATATCTTTCTCACTTTCAGCCATCAAAATTCTGTCATCTACATAACCCCAGTTGTTGATGGATCTTCCTCTGATCCTGCTGCCACATTCTTCTTCTTAGAATTTAGCTTCAAGAGTTATTTGCTCAGCATACAGATTGAATAGGTGTGGACAAAGGATACAACCCTGATGCACACCTTTCCTGATTTTAAACCTTTGCTCAGTTCAGACAGCAGTTTCTTGATCTAGGTATATATTTCATATGAGCACAATTAAGTGTTCTGGAATTTCCATTCTTCACAATGTTAGCTATAATTTGTTATGATCCACAAAGTCAAATGCCTTTGCATAGTTCATAAAACTCAAGTAGATAGTCTTTTAGAATTCTCTGATTTCAGTCAGGATCTATCTAACATCAGCAGTAATACTGCTGGTGCTGCTGCCTCTTCTAAACCCAGCTTGAACTTTCAGAAGTTCTCTGTCAATGTACCATTCTAGTTGTTTTTGCTTCAACAATATTTTGCTTGGAAGGAGGAGTGGCATCCACTTCCATAATAGCTTGCCTCTGGAAACACTATGAACCTGGAGAGAGGATGAAAGGCACCCAAACGTTGAGGACTCTCTTTCATAGGGTTGCTATGAGTCGCCAGCGACTCGACAGCACTTAACAACAACAACATTTTGCTTGCATAAGATAATAATGATATTGCTCAATAATTTCCATATTCTGTTGGATTACCTTTCTTGAGAATGAGAAAAATATAGATCTCTTCCAATCAATCTAGTAGATAACAGTTCTCCAAATTTTCTGGCATAAGCTGGTGAACACATCAAGGGCTACAACCGTTACTTGAAACACATCAATTGCTATTCCATCTATTCCTGGATTATTTTTTGCCAGTGCCTTCAGTGCAGCTTGAATGTTATCCTTTATCATCATTGGCTCTTATTAAAATAGCATTTCCTGATGTTTTTTAGTGTCAACTAATTGTTTTTGGTACAGAAATTCTGTATGTTCCTTCCATCTTCTTTAGAGTTTTCTGGACCTTTGAAGATTGTGCCTATAACATCTCTCAATACTGGAATTCCAGGCCTGAATTTAGTTTTCAGTTTTTTTAGCTTGAGAAATGCTAAGTGAGTTCTCGCCTTTTCTGCTGCAATTTTCATAGTCTCTTCTGACATCATTTTGGTTTCTTCTTTCCTCTCAGTCTTTGTCATGATTTTCTCTTCATGAATGATACATTTGATGTCCTCCTACAGTTTCTCTGGTTCCTGAGATGATTCTTAAATTCAACTAGAATAAACTTAAGGTAGTATTTTGGTTCCTCTGAACTAGTTTTAATTTTCTTTAGCTCCAATTTAAACTTGCACATGAGTAATTTATAACCTGTTCTGCAATTGGCACGTGGTCCAGTTTTGCCTGTAGATACTGCAATTCTCCAGGAATTCTTCCTACAAATATATTCAATCTGACTATTGTACAATCCATTAGGTGAACTCTATGTGTAAACTAGACATTTGTGGTTTTTTAAAAAGAAAAGTATTTGCTATGACTAAATCATTGAGCACATAAAATTCAATTATTCTATCTCCACCCTAATTTAAGTCACCAAGTCCATACTTTCTATTATTCCTTCCTTTTGTTTCTAACTTTTGTGTTCCATTTAGTAACGGTTATTAATGCATTTTTATTGCATGTTTGCTCAATTTTAAACTGTACATTTGGTAGAAACTCTCAATTTCCTTATCTTTAGCTTTAGTTGCTGGTGTATGTACTTGAATAACAGTTGTATTAATGAGTGTTTCAAGTATGTGAATGAATAGTATCCTATCACCCACAGCATTATACTTCAGGATGGATCTTGAAATTGTCTTTCTAACTATAAAAGCAACACTATGCTTCGTCAGGTTTTCATTCTCAGTATAGTAGTTCATGCGATTGTGTGATTCAAATTGGCTCGTTCTTGTTCATCTCAGTTCACTGATATGTAGAATGTCAATCTTCGTGCATTCCATTTCATTTTTGGAAACTTCCATTTCCCCCATATTCATGCACTGTACATTCCATGTTTTTATTATAAATAAATGTTTTCAGCTGTTTCTATTAATTTTTAGTGACTTTCTATATGGACTCTATGTCTAATTCTGTAACTGCCCTGTAACTAAGCAGCACAAATATGATGAGGTTGGACAAGAGGAGTCATTTATCAAATATTGAGCTCCAAATCTTGAGGTTTTTATAAAATATAAAAGTACTGAGATAAATTTTTTCTGCTAGGAAATATTTCTTATAACATTTACTCATTTAGACTGCTATATCCTCAATAAAAGAATAAAGTTTAGCCCATGAACTTGATAACAGAAATGAAGTTGGTGATAGAATAATTGAGTTTTGCACAACCAATGGCTTATTCATTGTAAATACATTTTATAAGAAACATAAACGCAGGTTATACACATGGATTTCACCAGATGCTATGCATAAGAATCAGATTGATTACATCTGTAGAAAAAAACCACGAGAGAAGCTCAAGATCAGCTGTGAAAACTAGGCCAGGAGCTGATTGTGGAACTACTCATATGCAAGTTCAAGCTGAAGCTGAGGAAAATTAAACTGAATCCGCAAGAATCAAAAAATGACTTTGAGTCTATCTCACCTGGATTTCAGAAACATCTCAAGAACAAGATTGAGGCCTTGAACACTAATGAGCAAAGACCAAAAGAGTTGTGGGAGGATGTCAAAGGTATCATCCAGGAAGAGTGCAAACAGTCATTACAAGACAGAAGAGGGAAAAAAAGACCAAAATGGATGTCAGAAGAAACTCTGAATATTGCACTGGAGTGCAGAGAAGCCAAAGCACAAGGAAGAATTCAAGACACTAAAGAGCTGAATAGAAGATTCCAAAAGGCAACATGGGATGACAAAACAAAATACTACAATGAAGTGTGCAAGGAGCTGGAGTCAGAAAGTCAAAAGGGCCGAAATCACTCAGCATTTCTTAAGCTCAAGGAACTGAAGAACAAATTCAAACCTCAAGTTGCTATAATCAAGGATGCTTTAGGCAGAATATTAAATGATCCAGGAAGTATTAAAAGAAGATGGAAAGAATATACTCAGTCATTGTATTGAAAGGAATTGGCAGACACAGAAGAATTTCATGAAACAACATATGAGAAAGAGCCTATGGTGATGAAGGAAGAAGTTCAGGCTGCTTTGAAGGAAATGGCAAAAAATAAGGCCCCAGGAATAGATTGTATACCAATTGACATATTTCCGCTAACAGATGTTGCCCTGGATGTGCTTACCAAGTTGTGCCAAGAAATCTGGAGAACGACCACTTGGCCAACTGACTGGAAGAGGTCTATATTTTTTCCTATCCCAAAGAAAGGTGACCCAACAGAGTGTGGAAACTATAGAACAATTTCATTGATTTCACATGCAAGCAAGAGTCTACTGAAGATTATCCAAAAATGATTAGAACAGCACATCCACAGAGAACTAACAGAAGTCCAGGCTGGGTTTAGAAGGGGTTGTGGTCTTGGAACTTAGCTGAAAGAGGGGAATACCAGAGGAATGTCTATCTGTGTTTCATTGACTATGGAAAGGCGTTTGACTGTGTGGATCAAAACAAACTGTGGCTGACTCTGAGAAGAATGGGAATCCCAGAACACTTGATCGCTCTAATGTGAAAGCTATACTTGGACCAAGAGGCAGTCATCAGAACAGAGCAAGGAAACACTGCAAGGTTCAAAATTGGAACGGTGTACAACAGGAATGTGTCCTATCTCCATACCTTTTCAACCTGTATGCTGAACAGATTATCCAGGAGGCTGGGTTCTATGAGGAGAAATGTGGGGTCAAGATTGTTGGAAGATCTATCAACAATCTGCATTATGCAGATGACACAACCCTGCTTGCTGAAACTGAGGAGGACCTGAAGTGCTTGCTGCAGAGGGTCAAGGACTGCAGCCTCCAATATGGATTGAGGTTCAATCTCAAGAATCCAAAGATTCTCATCACTGAGCCAATTGGCAGCATCAGGATGGACGGTGAAGAGATTAAGATTATTAACAACTTTAGTCTGCTTGGCTCCACAGTCAACACTCTTGGCACTGTCAGCCAAGAAATTAAAAGACATAGGAAAGTCTGCTGTTAGGGACCTCTCCAAAGTACTGAAGAGCAATGGTGTCTCTCTGGAGACTAAGGTGCATCCGATACAGGCTATGGTCTTTGCTATCACTTGTTATGCATCAGAGAGATGACAATGACTAGGGAGGATAGAAGGAGAATTAATGCCTTTGAGCTGTGGTGCTGGAGAAGAGTATTGAATGTACTGTGGACTGTTAAGAAAACAAACAGATTCATCCTGGAGAGGCTTAAACTGGGCTGCTCCTTGAAGGCAAGGATTCTGAGGCTTTGTCTGACATACTTTGGACATATTGTAAGGAGGGACCAGTCCTTGGAGAGGGACATCATGCTTGAGAGGGGGAAGGGACAGCGCAGGAGGGGAAGACCATCTATGAGGTAGATTGATTCAGTGACTGGGGTAATCAGGATGGATGTGTCAGAGGCAGTGCGATTGGCACAGGATAGAGCAGGGTTTAGGACTGTTGTACATAGGGTTGCTATGAGTTGCAAGCGACTCGATAGCACATAACAACAGTCCAAACTCACTCACTTGTTGCCATCAAGCCAAAACCAACTCATATCTGACCCTCCAGTGTGTTTCCAGAGGCTGTAAATGACACAGAGGGAATTGTCCATATTTCTCGTGACTGAACTACTTGTTTTTCGTAGGCAGTACAACTCCTTACCTATGATATAAATATTTTAGTGAATACGGTAAAGGAAAACTAAGAGATGTTAAAAACCGGTGTGCACAGTCACTATTATCATGGCTTTGTGGCCTCCTGTTTTGACATGGTTATAGGGATCTCCAAGATTTAGTTGTCTGTTCCATGTAGAACAGTTGCCCAGAGGACTTGCATATACTTCTTGATATGACAATTATTTATTATATATCTGAAACACATGGAGTTATCATGAAGCAAAGTTTACTCCAAGATTACTCTTTGTATTTGTCTGATATACCCAGCTTAAACTAAAATTGCCCTAAGAGTGAGAACCACACTTCTCTGTACCCCTGCAATCAGTGGGCAATACTTTGGCTAATGAAGTTCTATTACATGTATCCTCAGCGTTCCTGGTCATCTTGGCCATCTTTGGAAGATCCGCCTCTGGCACAACAATTTTGGTCTTTCTCCAAGCTGGTACATTAGCCACCTGCTGGTGAAGGAGTTGAGCACTGGGAAAAGCTGGTTTTTCCCTGCAGAGTGCTGGCTTGCTGCAGGACGAGGGGATGGAAAGGTAGAGAGAGAGCTCATCCCACTGTACCAAGGCCTTGGCTTCTGGAAGGTAGGCCAAGACAGAATTAATCACTACATCAATGCATATTCATATAACTCATATTCTTTAACACTCTTTTGCTACATTAATTTGTTAAAACTGTTTTTAAAATTAAGTTTTGGGTTTTTTTTTAAATTTTAAACTCATTTTAATGTTAAGGTAAATAATACATGCTGTGCAGTCACATTGCAAAGTTGCAGTGAGAAATAATAGTTTAAAAGATACGATGGAATCACTGTGATTTCAATGGCATAAAGGAATCATTGATTCAGTCCCTCAGATGGTGGTGGTGGTGGTTGTTATGTGCTGTTGAGTTGCTTGTGACTCATAGCAACCCTATATACAATAGCCCTAACCCCTGCTCTATCCTGTGCCAACCTTATTGTTTCCAACACACAGCCTCAAATAATCAGGGAAGCATCTTCAACTGTTCCTAAGGTCCATAAGCAATGGAATACTACATCACATTAGAACATAACAATTAATCTGCAAAAAACACTCATGATAGATGAACAAGGAGAGCATTTTCTGCCAAGTGAAATAAGTCTATTACAAAAAGACCAGGAGTATGTGCTTGAAAGGAAAGATAATATCCAATAAAGGGATAATCAGCACACTATCACCAAGGCAAAGGGGCACATGGAGAAACAAACAAGAGTTACAGACAAAAAAGATGAATACTGTTACATACACAATCGTATAGTATCAGTAATAACATTTTGCATGATCTTGTGATGGTGAATAACACTGCTGTGAACATTGGTGTACAGATCTCTCTGTCTCAGTTCTAATTTCCTTGGGATATATTCTCAGTAGTGGAATAGCTAGCTGGGTCATATGAAGTTTCTATGTTCAACTTTTTTAAGAAACAATAATTCTTTTTCTTGCTTATCAAGATGCTGGAATATGAAATGATTCAGACATTAAGTGACTATAGGATTATTAATTAATAGCCTTTCCCAATTACTGATAAATTCTGTAGAACTTTTCTACTTTAAGTAAAATAATATTTATGAAAGTTGGGGTTGTCAGAAGTATGTGCTGTCTCAAGGCCTCTAATTAACCACTCTTATTGTTGTTGTTATGTGCCATCGAGTCACCCAACTGGAACCCATTCTGGCTTCACCTTCTCCAGGACAAACCTGTTTGTTCTCCTAGCAGTCCATGGTATATTTAACACTCTTCTCCAGCACCTCAGCTCAAAGGCATAAATTCTCCTTCTATCAGCCCTATTCACTGCCCAATTCTCTGATGCATAGCACGTAACTTCGAAGACTATAGCCCAGATCAGGTGCACCTTAGTCTCCAGCCTGATGTCGTTGCTCTTCAGTACTCTTGAGAGGTACCTCACAGCTGACTTTCACAATGCAATTTGTCTTCTGATTTCCTGGCTGCTGTTACCAAGAGTGTTGATTATGGAGCAAAGCAAACTAAAACTGTTAACTATCTCAATCTCTTCACCGTTCATACTGATGCTGCCAATTGGCCTAGCAGTGAGAATCTTTGTTTTCTTGATGTTGAGCTTCAATCTATATAGGAGGCTGCAGTCCTTGACTTTCTTCAGCAAGCGCTTCAAGTCCTCCTCAATTTCAGCAAGCAGGTTGTTGATGACACTTCCACCAATCCTGATGCCACATTCCTCTTAGTACAGCCCAGCATCTCGGATGATCTGTTCTGCATACAGATTGAAAAGGTATAGAGACAGAATACATCCTTGATGGACCCCCTTCTTGATTTTGAACCATGTAGTGTGTTTCCTTGCTCTGTTCTGATGACTGCCTCTTGGTACAAGTATAGGTTTTGCATTAACACAATCAAATTTTCTGGGATTCCCATTCTTCTCAGAGTCAGCCACAGCTTGTTGTGATCCACACAGTCTCTCATATATGGTGCTATTGGCTCAGAATAGGTCAGTATTCAGAGCTATTTTACACAAGGTCACTATTTTACACAGGTGACTCAATGACACATAGAAACAACTCATTTATTTCAGGATGGATCTAGAAATGGTCTTTTTTACTATGAATGTGACTGCAATTTTCCATTCCTGATATAGTAGA
Source organism: Elephantulus edwardii (assembly GCF_000299155.1). NCBI lineage: Eukaryota > Metazoa > Chordata > Mammalia > Macroscelidea > Macroscelididae > Elephantulus > Elephantulus edwardii. The sequence goes on along the minus strand of NW_006400089.1, from coordinate 1,131,163 downwards.
TTAAATGGCCTTTGCTAAACCATCTCAGCTCTCCAATTCGTAGTATGTCAATACTTATGTGATCCATTTTTTAAAAAACATTGCCTAATTTTCCTACTTGTTACAATCCACATTCCAATCATAAGTAGTCTTTTGCAACTGTTTCTCTTCATTTGTGTTTTTCAATATGAGGGCTATCCTCCAGTGCTATATTTATTAGTCTAGATCTTGTTTTTGTGTTCTTTAGCTTCAGTTTGAACTTGCACATGAATGGTTTATGTTTGCTCCACAATGAGCACCTAGACTATTTTTCACAACTAGTGTTGAGCTTCTCTGACGATTCTTTTTAGAAATATAATCAATCTGATTTCTGTATATTTGATACGGTGAGGTACATATGTATAGTGTTCTATTGTTCATAGAGTCTTTGGAGGCTTGTTAATTCTTCCTGGTCTGTTTTAATTTGGAAGTTGAACTTCAGTCCAAAATCTGACAGACAATTGTTTTATCCAAAAGAGCAGATGAAAAACATCCATAAGATAAATTTTCTGGTCTTGTGCTCTCCCAACTGGCCAACAGCATCTTCCCCTCCTTCCTTCTTCTCTGCCCGAGCCCACTCCTTCTTTTCTCCTCCCTGTCCTAATAGTGGCTGTTAAGCAAGTCCTGACCTAATTCCTGATATGATGGCTCAGGCCTCCAGTCACTTCTATCCATTCATCATCTCTCTGCTATCCAGTGATGATGGTTCTCTGGGCCTCCCAGTGCACTGCTACTCATGATCTCTCCAGTGTATGTTCTGATGTTCCTAGGCTTGGTTGGTTCCCTGGTATGCTGGGTTTCCCCCTCACATCTGCATGTCATCTCTCCTCACTCTGGCGTATCATCTTGCCTACTTGTTCCAAGAGAAGAAAAGATGGAGATGGATGTTAGAAGAGACTTGTACTAGAACACTAAGAAGCCAAAGCAAAATAGAGAAATCAGAAAGTTAAGGAACTGAACAGAAGAAAACAAGGGGTAACTTAGGAAGACAAACATAATATTATAACAAAATGGGCAAAGAGCTGGAGTCAAAGAATCCAAAGGAACAAATTTGCTCAGCATTTCTTTTTTTTTTTTTTTTTTGGCTGAGTACAGGGTACTTTATTGATGGTACATGACAAGGTGGGCTTGCCAAGCCCCTCCCCTTTCTCAGGGGGATTTCATGGAAACTTGTGTCAAGGATGTGAGATTCTCAGTGTGTGGGAGGATCAAGTTGGGGCAAGGACTCCCCAGCAGCTGAGGGTCTCTCTCTTCTAGTGCTATTGCTGGGGCTGGTGGTCCAAGGGGATCTTATTCTTTGGAGGCCATGTGAACCATCAGGTCGACCACCCGGTTGCTGTAGCCAAATTCATT
>NW_006400089.1:1123888-1128932 GCF_000299155.1 Elephantulus edwardii | reverse complement strand
ACAATATCCACTTTGTTAGAGTGAAAAGCAGCCCTGGTGATCAGGCGCCCAATACGGACAAATCCGTTTACTCCGACCTTCACCATCGTGTCTCAGAGAGGGCAATCTGGATTGACAAGGAGCAGAGAGCCTGCTCAGCATTTCTTAAGCTGAAGGAACTGAAGAACAAATTCAAGCCTCAAGTTGCAATGCTTAAAGATACTATTGGCAGAATATTGCATGATACAGAAGAGATTAAAAGAAGATGGAAGGAGTACACAGAGTCACTGTATGAAAAAAGAATTGTCTAGCACAGAGGAATTTAATGAAATAGCATATGATCAAGAAGCAATGGTTAAAAGAGAGCAGCAGCAATGGTGATGAATGAGGAAATTCAAGCTGTTTTGAAGAATTTGTCAAAAATAAGGCTCCAGGAATAAGTGAAATACCAATTGACATATTTAAACAAAGAGATGCAACCTTGAACATGCTTGTCAGGCTGTGCCAAGAATTCTGGAGGATAACTACCTGGCCATCTGACTGGAAGAGATATATTTTTCTCATTCCCCAAAAAAGGTAATTCAACAGAGTTTGAAAATTATCAAACATCATCACTAATATCACACACAAGAAAAATTTTGCTGAAGATTATAAAAAAATGACTGGAACAGTACATCAAGAGAAAACCACCAGAAACAAAAGCTGGATTTAGAAGAGGTTGTGACACTAGAGACATCGTAGCCAATGTCAGATAGGTCTTGTCTGAAAGCAGAGTACCAGAAGAATATTCATTTAAATTTTATTGACTATTCAAAGACATTTGACTGTATGGATCACAACACATTGTGGCTAATATTGAAAAGAATGAGAATCTTAGAATACTTGATTGTGCTCATGAGAAGCACTGCATGGTTCAGTGTCAGGAAAGGAGTGCATTAAGGATGTCCTTTCTCCATACCTTTTCAATATGAATGTGGAGCAGATCATTCAAGAGACTGTACTCTATGAAGGAGAATGTGGCATCAGGATTGGAGGAAGACCCATCAGCAACCTGCATTATGCAAATAACACAGCTTCGCTTGCTGAAACTGAGGAAGACTTGAGACATTTGCTGTGGAATGTCAAGGACAGCAGCCTTCAATACGGATTTCAGCTCAATCTCAAGAAAAAAAAGATTCTCACAATTAGGGCAACTGGCAGAATCATGATAGATTGAGAAATCATTGAGGTTGTTAACAATTTCATCTTGCTTGGGTCCAAACCAACACTCTTTTTTTTTTTCTTTCTTCAAACCAACACTCTTGACACTGTTGTTGTTGGTCATCTTCGAGTCGAGCACGACTCATAGCAACCCTATGAACAAAAGGCCCGAAACCTCTCCACAACTATCTATATTTATTAAATTTCATGGTTTCCAGAGTCATGCTGTTTAGGAAGTAGATGCTACTCCCTCTTCCATGCCAGTCATAGTAAGTTCTTGTTGTTATGTGCCATTGAGTTGCCTGTGACACGATGTACAGCAGCTCTGAACCTTTCCCAGTCCTAAGCCAGTCTCACTGACTCCAATGCATCTATTCCCATTGCCTAGTTACTGTATAAATTTATTGCATTTGTGGTCTCTCTCTCCTGCACTGTCTGTCCACCCTTCTGAGCATGATGCCCTTGTCGAAGGACTGATATCACCTGGCCATGTGCTCAAAGTAAATGAGGCAGAGCTTCAAAATCCTAGCCTCTAAGGAAAGACTTGGTTTCACCCTCTCTTAGACAGACCAATTTGTTTTCTTGGCAGTCCATGGCATGTTCAAGACTCTTCTCCAGCACCACAACTCAAAGGCATCTATTCTTCTTCTGTCATCCTTAGTCATTGTTCAACTTTCTGAAACATAACAAGTAATTGAGAAGACCATTGCCTGGATTAGGCACACCTTTATATCTAGACTGACATAGTTGCTCTTCAGCACTCTGGAGAGGTCGGTAACAGCAGATTTTCCCAGTGCAATTAATCTTTTGATTTCCCAACTGCTGGTGTTAAGAGTGTTTATTGTGGATCTGAGAAAGCTGTAAATTGCTAACAACCTCAATCCCTTCTCCATCTATTATGGCCCTGCCAATTGACCCAGCGGTGAGAATCTTTATCTTCTTGATGCTGAGCTTCAATCCATATTGAATACTACAATCCTTGACTTTTTGGAGCAAATGATTCAGGTCTTCAGTTTCATCAAGCAAAATTGTTTCATCTGCATATCAGAGTTTGTTAATGAGTCTTCCTGAAATCTTGATGCCATACTCCTCCTCATAAAGCCTTCCTCCCAAATGAGCTGTTCTGTTATACATATTGAAAAGGTATGGCGACAGGATGCATCTGTGATGTATTCCTTTCCTGATTTTGAACCATGTAGTGTTTCCTTGCTCTGTTCTCAGGACTGTTTTATTTAAAATTAATTTTAATGACAGTTTACAGTGACTTAAGGTTTCCAGTCATTCATTGTTGGACTTTTCTCCCTACCCACATCCCTTCTCCCCATTCACTCTTCTCCTTGAAAAGAAACAAAAACTCTTTCATTATTGTGCAATCTCTCACCCCCAAGTCCACTCCACTATGCAGCCTTCACTCTGGACTTCTGTAAAGACAAAAATACTTATTCATATATCACTTCTAAATAGTTCTCTCCCTCATCTGTTCCAATGCAATATACATCATTTCTCCTCAATACTGATGTCAGTCCCATTTCACAACAGTGGCCCTATGTGATATTTGTCCTTTAGTGACTGAGATATTTCACTCAGCATAATGTCCTCCAGGGCCATCCATTTTGAATAATTTTTCATGAGTTCCTTGTTTTTTAATGCTGGATAGTATTCCATTGTGTGAATATACCAAAGCTTCTCTATCCACTCATTTGTTGATGGGCACTTGGGTTGTTTCCAACTCTTTGCTATTGTGAAGAAAGCTGCCAAAAACATGGGTGTGCATAGATCTGCTTGGGTGGCAGTTATGGTTTTCTTTAGGATAAATTCCTAGCAGTGGAATTGCTGGGTCAAATGGTATTTCTATTTGCAACTTTTTGAGAAAGCATCATACAGCCTTCCATAGTGGTCACACCATTATGCAATCCCACCAACAGTGAATAAGGGTTCTAGTTTCTCCAATACCTCATCAGCATTTGATGTTTGCTCTTCTGCTAAATTTTGCTGTTCTTACTGGGGTTAGATGATATCTCATAGTTGTTTTGGGACTGCTTTTTGGATAAGCATGATCAAATGTTCTGAGATTCCCATTTTCTTCAAGGTGAGCCACAATTTATTGTGATCCACACAGCCAAATGCCTTTGCATAGTCAATGAAATACAGATAGACATTTGTCTTGTGCTCTCTGCTCTCTGCCAAGATTCATCTGACATTGGCAATAATATCCCTAGAGCCATAACTTCCTCTTTTTCTAATTTTTATTAAATTTTATTAATTTTAATCAACATTTACAGAGATTTTGGGTTTCCATTCATTCATTTTTGCACTATTTTCTCTACCCCACTCCAGTTCATTCCTCTTTTTTCCCCCATTGAAAGTCTGTTTTAATTGTCCCATTGCCACAGTGTTTGTCAAAGCCATTTATGATTAATGTCCTTTGTCAGTGTATCCTTTGCCATTCCCTATCACTCCTCCCTGTGAGAGACTTCACCCTCATTCATAAGGAAAAGGGGACGGCATATTCTCTTATCTACTTCCTGCTGAAAAGGAACACTGTAGGTTTCAGGGTGAAGATCTTCTCTCACTACTCTAAAGGGCCCCTTTGGCAATAGGAAACATGTACACTATTGTGGAGATTGATTTTGGAATTTAGATGCACTGTTATCAATTGTGCTTAGCCATACATGTTCATATCCTTGAAGATGTATCATGGAACTGTTGCAGGCTAGAAGACACAAATTTAACTAACAAGTTAAAAGTACATGAGTCAAAAATTAAAAAGCAATAATATTCCAAGTAGAGGTTCTAATAGTGGCACAAATCAAGTTACAGAGGGAAGGTAGTTCTTAAAATAAAAGGCCTATTGACTAGCACTTTGTCTATTATAGTATAAAGGTTAGGAACCACAAGATGTAGAGGCTCAACTACCTCATTTATTGTTCTTAAGTCCTGGACCAAATTTCATCTACAACTGGATTGTTTTACAGCTCGGAAGTCCACATGCAAGGCAGAAGTGAAGTAAGGAACTACTTATGAAGTTTTCCGTCAATTCCAACAAGTAAGAAATAGTGAGAAGAGTTGGGACCTCAGAAGGCTTTTAGGACCAAATAGTAGGCTCTTGTGTGCAGGAGAAAACAAATATACTTAACCAGTAATGTTAATGCTCACCCACAGCTCTTCTGGGAGGATCTAAATCTTTGAAGCGTCCTCCTTTGTTTCTAGCTGGGAGCTGGGGCCTGTCAGTCCTGTCAGCCCCAGGGACCTGATGTAGGCCGCCCTTGGCTATGTGTTCTACAAATCCACACTTAAAGCAAGTGAGTGGGAACTTCCTCTCTACTCCCTTGCATATCTGAGGCTCTCATCTGTGACACTGTCTCCTGAAATAGCCCAGCTTTCCACAGTGGAAGCAATTCTGACCTCCTTTATTACCTTTGGTTGGCACTGTTTATTAGTAAGAATTCTTTTCATGACACAGGACTTAGACTGGCAGCAAAAGCTGCCCCAATAATTTTAGCCATTCTCTGGTCTTTTCTCTTCCCTCTAGATCCCAGCTGTTAAAAGAGGGAAAATTTAAACAAATATATAACAAATAATTTTGAACAATATAATCTTTTAAGTTTACAGCTGAAATATTAACAATATGATCATTTCCATTCCAGAGATACATGTTCCACTGCAGTTCCTATTTTCCATAAATGAGTTTTGGTAAGAAAATATTATAAATGTGGATACAGTTCCACTATTCCTCCTTCATGACATGATATAGTGTTATTAGCATGTTGTTGTTATGTGCAGTTGAGTCACCTGCGACTCATAGCGACCCTATGTACAACAGCCCTAAACTCCGCTCTGTCCTGTGCAAATTGCACTGTCTCTG
>NW_006400089.1:1118569-1121460 GCF_000299155.1 Elephantulus edwardii | reverse complement strand
ATTTAGTCGCAATATTTATCGGTCAAAGGTGATGCATCCTGTAGAATTGCTTTGTAGATAGTCTTTTCTTGGCCCGAGGGCCTGCAGCCCTCGCGCTGGAACGGATGTCGCGGGCTTTTGGTGTCTCTGACTACCTGAGAAAATAGGGTGGGTCTGCGGGGTCTGGTGGCTGTCCTGTGAGGTGCCCAACTTCAGCTAGTCAGAGCCTAGCCTCTCTTTTGACCTTTCTACCGGAACGGATGTCGGGGGCTATTGGCGTCTCCAATTACCTGAGAAAATAGGGTGGGTCTGCGGGGTCTGGTGGCTGTCCTGTGAGGTGCCCAACTTCAGCAAGTCAGAGCCTAGCCTCTCTTTTGACCTTTCTGCCAGAACGGATTTCGCGGGCTTTTGGCGTCTCCGATTACCTGAGAAAATAGGGTGGGTCTGTGGGGTCTGATGGCTGTCCTGTGAGGTGCCCAAATTCAGCTAGTCAGAGCCTAGCCTCTCTTTTGACCTTTCTGCCGGAACGGATGTCACGGGCTTTTGGCATCTCCGATTACCTGAGAAAATAGGGTAGGCAGTTATAAATCCATTGCCATCCTTACTCTAACTTACATTTTTTTAAATGTAAATGTATTATTAATTTCAGTAAAAATTTACAGAGGCTTTGGATTTCCATTCATTCATTGTTGCACATTTCTCCCCTTGCAACACTCCCCCCCTCTTAGAAAATTAAAACACTACCCTCTTAGAAAATTAAAAGAAAAATTCTTTCATTGTTTTACAAACCCTCCCCCCAGTTTCACTCCATCATGTAGCCATCGCGCTAGACTCCTGTCATGACAGAAATACCTAAACACATATCCCTTTTAAACCGTTTTCTCCCTCATCTGTTTCAATGCAGTATATATTTTTGAACCCATCTTTCTCAGTCTCTCCCCAACCATAAGGTTAGTCCTCTTTTACAACAGTGGCACGATGCAATATTTGTCTTTTTGTGACTGGGATACTTCACTCAGCATAATGTTCTCCAGAGTCAACCATTTTGAATAATATTGCATGAGTTCTTTGTTTTTCAATAGAGCATAGTATTCCATTGTGTGAATATATCACAGCTTCTCTGTCCATTCGTTTGTTGATGGGCACTTGGGTTGTTTCCAACTCCTTGCTATTTTGAACAAAGCTGCAATAAACACGGGTGTGCATCCATAACCTCTTCTAAACCCAGCCTGCATTTCTGGTAGTTCTCTGTCAATGTACTGTTTAAGTCTTTTCTGGATAATCTAAGCAGGATTTTGCTTATGTGTGATATTAGTGATATTGTTTGAAAATTTCCACACTCTCTCGGGTCACCTTTTTTTGTAATGGGAATAAATACAAATCTCTTCCAATCAGTTGGCCAAGTAATTGTCCTCCAGATTTCTTGGCACAACTGGGTGAGCACATGCAGGACAACATCAGTTTGCTGAAATTAGTTACTTGATATTCCATCAATTCCTGGGGCTTTAATTTTTGCCAAGTCCTTCAGAGCAGCCTATACTTCCTCCTTCATCATTGTTGCCTCATATGTGTTTTTTCTTGATATTCTTCTATGTCAGCCAATTCTTTTTGGTACAATGACTCTGTATACTCCTTCCACTTGCTTTTAATGCTTCTTGAATCATTCAATATCCTGCCCATACCATCCTTAAGCATTACAACTCTTGGCTTGAATTTATTCTTTATTTATTTCCGTTTAAGAAATGCTGAGCAAGTTCGGTCCCTTTGATTTTCTGACTACAGCTCCTTGCACACTAGTCTTCAAGAAACCAAAAGACAAATTGGTGCTGTCAGGGACCTCTCCAGAGTGCTAAGGAACAGCAATGTCAGTCTAGAGACTAAAGTGGACTTTCTTCAAGCCATAGTCTTCTCAATTGCTTGTTATGTATATGAGAATTGGACAATGACTAAGGATGACAGAAGGAAAATTGATACCTTTGTGTTATTGTAGAATAAAGAGTTTATAAAAAAAACATTTCCTAGCCATTGCTTTATTTTGCCATTTGGATGGATTGAGATATGTGAATAGGGTGTGTTAGTCTATGAGCAAGGAGATTTACTAGCCTTGCCATTAAAATGAGCCTATCCGGCACAAGAGTGATGGTGCACAATGCCTTATTTGCTGAGGACTGGTGACTTGGCAGCTTAATATCTTGGAAGAGACTGTAACCCCTAACTCCCAGCACTTCCCAAGCCCTGCACCCCCAACCCTGCCACAGCACCGTGTCCAGGGACAGCACCCCACCACCATCGCATGCCCCCACACTTCTGGCATATCCTGGTGGCCTCGCCACAACCCTGCACCCCTGGAGGTACACCAGGGCCACAAGAGACTACTTCACACAGCACAGAGACCTACCAACAGCTGTGGACAGTACAATCCTGAGTCAGCACACAAAGGCACACTGCAGATCCAGCCATCATCTTAAGCCACTAATCAAGCTGCTGTGGGACAAGAAAGGCTGGGAGGATCCTAATTGGGATTTCTTGGGCACCGACAATTGTCTGGTAGAGTACCCAAGGGTGAGCACACTGGTGGGAATTTGGCTGAGCTCTCTTGGGCCATGCCAAGTGCCCAAGAATGAGCGGGCTAGTGATAATATGGCTGAACTTTTGTGGACACTGCAGACCAGCCAGAGGTGAGTGGGTTGGTGGGAATTTGACTTTCTTGTTGAGTGCCCTTGGACCCAGGACCCTTCATGGGCAGGGGAAACTGTGCAAGGGCAACTGCATGAGCACCACTGGACATGTATCAGTGAATGAAAACCACTGGGTGGGAGATGGACATATGAATTTGAATTGTTGTTGTTGTTGTTATGTGCTGTCGAGTTGTTTGCGACTCATAGCTACCCTGTGTACAATAGCCCTAAACC
>NW_006400089.1:1116758-1118024 GCF_000299155.1 Elephantulus edwardii | reverse complement strand
AGGTCTGAATGAGGTCCTCCAAGTTGTTGACCTGCCCCTGTGATCGCCCCAACCATGTGCATGTTCCACCCCATTTGGTTCCACACCTGTGTCTACACGACCTGTCTTACCTACAAGAGGCTGATCTTACAGGCTCTGAACTGACATTTCCCTGGAGTCAGACGTTCAGAGAAAAACACAAGTGGGATAGCTACCCAACTGATCTCTAGAGCATTTTCTTCAGGTCAAGAACATATCAATTTCTTGAAGAAAGTAAGCTGTCCCACACAATACACAAGCACAAAGCAAGATGTCACCTCCAAAGGGCAACACAGTATCAATGGATTTCCTGAAGCCAGAAAGTCTGATGGAACTTTCTGATGCAAAATTTAAAAGAATAATGATTTAATATTTTCAATGGATGAAAGACAAACTTGAAGAATTACAGGACACTATGGGCAAAAACCAGGAGGAACTAAAAAAACAAAAAACAAAAAACCCAGTCCAGAACAATGTAGAGAAAACAAGCAAGGTATTAGGGGCACTGGAAAAACAAGAAACCACTATCCAAAATATGAGGTCCAAAGTTTCAGATGCTGTCAAAATGATGGAGGGACACATGAGCAGAGTTGAAGAGATGGAACACAGAGCCAGTGAAATAGAAGACAGAATTGTCACCATTGATCTGCTAGAGCAAAAAGCAGACTCAAAAAAGGAAGGAAAAAGAAGAAAACCTAAGAATAACGTGGACAACATCAAGAGAAATAACATGCACTTTATTGGAATCCCAGAACAGGAAGAAGAAAGTAAAGGCACTGGAAAAGTTGTGGAAGAATTACTAGAGGAAAACTTGCAGGCACAATGAAGAATGAGAGAATATATATATACACAAGAAGCTCCATGAACACCATATAGACTAGACCCCAAAAAGAAAATATCAAGGCATAGCATAGTTAAATTTGCCAGAACCAAAGAGAAGGAGAGAATCCTGAAAGCAGCAAGTGAGAAACAAAGAGTAACCTGTAAGGGAGAGCAGATATGCTTAAGTGCTGATTTCTCAAAAGAAACCATGCAAGCAAGAAGAGAGGGGAACGACATATATCAAATACTCAAAGAATACAACCGATAACCAAGAATACTCTGTTGTTGTTGTTGTTGTTGTTGTTGTTGTTGTTGTTGTTGTTATTGTTATGTGCCATCGAGTCATTTGCGACTCATAGCGACCCTATGTACAACAGCCCTAAACCGTGCGCTATCCTGTGCCAATCTCATTGCCTCTGACACACC
>NW_006400089.1:1094026-1094741 GCF_000299155.1 Elephantulus edwardii | reverse complement strand
GTAGTGAGAGAAGATCTTCACCCTGAAACCCACAGCGTCCCTTTTCAGCAGGAAGTAGCTAAGAGAATACGTCATCACCTTCCCTTATGAATCAGGGTGAAGTCTCTCTCAGGGAGGAGTGATAGGGAATGGCAAAGGACACACTGACAAAGGAGATTAAAGAGAACTGGCTTTGACAAGCACTGTGGCAATTGGACAATTAAAACAGACATTCGTAGGGCGGGGGAAGGAGAACAAACTGGGGAAGAGGTTAGAGAGAATGGTACAGCAATAAAGGAATTAAAACCCAAAATCCCTGTAAATGTTCATTAATACTCATAAAATTTAATAATAATGATAATAAAAAAATTAAAGAAAAAAAAAGGTAGAACTATCAGAAATAAACTCAAGAAAGATACTGAAGAATTAAAGCAAACATTAAACCAACTTGACCTCATAGATATTTATCGGCTAATGCACAAAAAAACCCCATATTATGCCTTCTTCTCCAATGTACATGGAACATTCTCCAGAAAAGATCACATTCTAGGATACAAGGTAAGCATCAATAAATTAAAAACAGAAATAATACGAACCATCTTTTCAGACAATAATGTTTCAAAATTAGACATTAATAATAGGGTGATAAAGGAGAAAAAACATGCATTTGGAAGCTAAACAACTCCTTACTTGAACATGACTGGGTACTAGAAGAAATAAAAAATGAAATTAAAAA
>NW_006400089.1:1090936-1092016 GCF_000299155.1 Elephantulus edwardii | reverse complement strand
GGGTCCTTGGAGAGGGACATCATGCTTGCGGGGGTGGAGGGACGGCGCAGGAGGGTAAGACCCTCTATGAGATGGATTGATTCGGTGACTGGGGTAATCATGATGGGTGTGTCAGAGGCAATGCAGTTGGCCTAGGATAGAGCAGGGTTTAGGGCTGTTGTGCATAGGGTCGCTATTAGTTGCAAACAACTCGAGGACACATAACAACAACAACAACAACAATGGAAGGATGATTCAACATAAGGAAAACAATCAATGTAATTCATCAGATTAACAAAGCAAAGAACAAGAACCACATGATCCTATCAGTTGATGCAGAAAAGGCCTTTGGAAACTCCAACACCCTTTCCTGATGAAAACACTCAACAAGATAGGATTAGAGGGGAATTTCTTCAACATAGTAAAAAGTATTTATGCAAACATGAGAGCCAACATCGTTCTCAATGGAGAGAGGTTAAAGGCATTCCCTTTAAAAACAGGAACTAGGCAAGGATGCCCTCTCTCACCTCTCTTATTCAATATTGTATTGGACGTTTTAGCGATAGCAATAAGAGAAGGAAATAAGAGGTATCCAAACTGGCAAAGAGGAGGTAAAATTATCTCTCTATGCAGATGATATGATAGTGTACCTAGAAAACCCTAAAGACTCAGCAAGAAAACTATTAGACATAGTTGACCAATTCAGCAAATTGGGAAGACACAAGATCAACATACAAAAATCAGTTGGATTTCTCTACAGTGACAAAGAGAATACAGAGCCTGAACTAAGAAAAATAATACCCTTCGCAATAGCGAATCTCAAGATTAAATACTTGGGAGTAAGTAAACCTAACCAGAAACACAAAACATCTATAAAAAAATTACAAAACATTACTACGGGAAACAAAAAAGACCTGGAGTAGTGGAAGTATATCCCTTGCTCACGGATAGGAATACTCAATATTGTGAAAATGGCAATACTACCGAAGGCAATATATATGTTCAATGCAATTCCAATAAAAATACCAATCCCATTCTTCAAGGAGATGGAAAAGGTAATCTCCAGTTTCATTTGGAATGGAAAGAAGCCCTGAATAAGCA
>NW_006400089.1:1089137-1089747 GCF_000299155.1 Elephantulus edwardii | reverse complement strand
ACACCCATGTTTATTGAGGTTTTGTTCACAATAGCAAGGAGTTGGAAACAACCCAGGTGCCCATTAATAAATGAATTGATAGAGAAGCTGTGGTATATTCACACAATGGAATACTATGCTGTATTGAAAAAGAAGAAACTAATGCAATATTATTCAAAATGGGGGACCCTGGAGGACATTATGCTGAGTGAAATATCTCAGTCACAAAAGGACGAATATTGCATGGTGTCACTTCTGTAAAATTGGACTGATATCAGGGTAGAGGTAAGACTGAGGAAAACTGTATAAATTGTGTATACTGCACTGAACAGATGAGGGATAGAATAATTTAAAAGCGATGTATGATGGGGTATTATGGTATCACAAGAGTCGACAATTAAGGTTGCATAGTGGAATGTACTTCGGGTGGTGAAAGGGGTGCGGGGGCATCGTGGACCAGGGAGGGAGTTTTTCTTTTACTTTTCAAAGAGAGGTGGGAACTAGGGATGGGGGGTGGTGGGAAATCAATGACTTAATCATTGCAAATACGTTTTTTAAGAGACATAAACGTAGATTATACACATGGATTTCACCTGATGGTATGCATAAGAATCAGATTGATTACATCTGT
>NW_006400089.1:1083022-1088202 GCF_000299155.1 Elephantulus edwardii | reverse complement strand
TGGACGTGTTGTAAGGAGAGACAGGTCTTTAGAGAGGGACATCATGCTGGGTAGAGTAGAGGGACAGCACAGGAGGGGAAGACCCTCTATGAGGTTTATTGATTCAGTGACTGGGGTACTCGGGATGGGTGTGTCAGAGGCAATGAGATCGGCACAGGATAGAGCACGGTTTAGGGCTGTTGTACATAGCGTCGCTATGAGTCGCAAATGACTCGACAGCACATAACGACAACAAACAACAATTATAAAAAAAAATAAAATGAGCCTATCCAGCAACAGAGAGAATCTCTCACCACCAGTAAAAGAGAAGCAGGAATATAGTGGATGTCCTTCAGGACCATACATTCTTGTGCCATCTAGACTTCACAACACAGCAGCATTAGCTAGACTTTTGGCAGCAGCAGCCATAGCTGCAGCAGAGAACCACAGAGCCAACATGAGATAGGACTGACCTTGGAACTACTACCCCTCATGGACAGAACCAGAGCATTTGTCCAAGTTTGTTTGAGAGTTGTGGGAGATAGGAAGGAAAAAACCAGTATAGGCAGCACTGAGAACTTGATAAAATGTCCTTAAGCTGTGAGCATCAAGTCTGAGATGTCGGTTAGCATATTTCAGAAATTATCCTGACTATCAACAATCTGTATTATGCAGATGACACAACTTTGCTCACTGAAACTGAGGAGGACCTCATGCACTTACTGCAGAGGGTCAAGGACTGCAGCCTTCAGTATGAACTGAGGCTCAATGTAAAAAAGACAAAATTTCTCACCACTGGACCAATCAGTAGCATCAGGATGGATGGTGAAGAGATTGAGATTGTTCACAGCTTCAGTTTGCTCGGCTCCACAGTCAACAGTCTTGGCACCGGTAGCCAGCAGATCAAAAAACGTATTGCAATGGGAAAGTCTGCTGTTAGGGACCTCTCCAAAATACTCAAGAGCAACAGTATGTCTCTGGAGACTAAGGTCCGTCTGATACAGGCCATGGTTTTCGCAAACACTTGTTATGCATCAGAGAGTTGGACAATGACTAGGGAGGATAGAAGGAGAATTGTTGCCTTTGAGCTGTGGTGCTGGAGAAGAGTATTGAATGTACCATGGACTGTCAAGAAAACAAACAGATTCATCCTAGAGAGGGTTAAACCAGGCTGCTCCTTGGAGGCAAGGATTCTGGGGCTTCGCCTGACATACTTTGGGCATGTTGTAAGGAGAGACAGGTCTTTGGAGAGGGACGTCATGCTGGGCAGAATGAAGGGACAACGCAGGAGGGGAAGACCCTCTATGAGGTGGATTGATTCAGTGACTGGGGTACTCGGGATGGGTGTGTCAGAGGCAATGAGATTGGCATGGAATAGAGCAGGGTTTAGGGCTGTTGTACATAGGGTTGCTATGAGTTGCAAATGACTCGATGACACATAACAACAACAACATATTCTACTAGTAAGCTGGATTGTAACTTTTTGACTTCTTCATCATTTTTCTGAGTGGCCTGTGAGCTATTACATCATAGTTTAGGCCCAGCAAATCAGTAAAATTTGTGTCGTGATCAGTAAAAGAGGTGTGGAGACATGTCTGACCTCGAAGAGAAGAGGAGAGAAAAGAAAGAAAAAGAGAAAAGGAAGTATATTCCTTCCCTGTGTTATTTAGGATCTTATAGTCATATTTGCTTTTGGCTAAAAGTTGAACCATGTGGGTGGTTTAAATCCATGTTTCCCTTGATTCATAGTTAGCATATTTCAATTCCAATTTTTATTTGGATGTTTGCAGTTATTTCTTCTCATTTTGAGCCATATCACTTCAGCAAATAAAGTTTTCCACCATCCATTAAGGTCAATTGGATTTTGAAGAACCCTAGTGACGTCATGTGTTACCTGCTGGGCTGCTAACCATGAAAGGTTTTTGTTTGTTTTGATTTTGTTTTTTTATACTGAGATGGCAACCCTTGCCCAGTATTCTTTCAACTGTCTTCCAATCTGAGGGCCTCATCTTCTGACCCTATAATAGAAAATTTATGTCCTTTAATTTTTCACTGGCTAGTTTTTCAGAAGTAGCTCATGCGCTCTTTCTTTCTAAGGAGTCTGTGTTCATCAGGGAGCTTGGCCAAACCTATCCAGTATGAGAGACTTTGCTGCTGTGTGAAATATCAGTAATAATGTCAGGCTTCTGACATTACAAGAGCATGCAAGCCATCAGGGTACATACAGCGTACTAACAAAATAGTGATATAAGATTGTATAATGTTTACATACATGCTCAGTACCCTTAAATACCTTTCTACGGTTCCTGTTTTAGCTTCTATACATCAAGTTCACGGAGTACCTGGAGGATGTGCATACTTGGGTCTCTGTCTACAGTCGGCCTTCCTCCAGCTGCTTCCTGCACACACACCGGCTGTCCGTCGCTTTCTGCTTGCTGTGCGTGTACTCCTGTCTCACTGCTCTGTTCACAGCCGCACAAGACCAGGTGGAACCTCATGATTATCTGACAGCAATTTTCCAGTCATGAGCCCACAGTGTAAAACCTTCCTGACTAAGGGCATCAGGGAGCAAGTCTTCAGGAGAAGAGCTTTAATCTATGTGGGGACAGGGTTTGGAGGAGGGAACTCTGAGAGAAGCAGGACTGCCCTGCTGCAGCAGAGATGTTTTCAGGGGTTTTGGGCAGTTGGGCTTCTTGACTGAGAACACTCCTGGATTGTTTTCATGTTGGTTATTTCAATTCACTCCAGCCATAAAACAAATATTGATGGCTACACTTGCTGTTGGGAAGCCAGTTTATCTATTTATCTCCTCATGAAGTATACAGATTTATTTAAAAATAGGTACTAGCAAGTGAAATGTAAAACAGAAAACCTGATTTTCTTGGGGAAAATAAGTTATAGCTTAACTTTGGGTGAGAGACAACAGTTCACATTAGCTTATTCTGACAACTGCAGTCATTAGTGGGACCCCTTGCCCCATTAAGTACATGGGTTCTTCTATGGCTCAAGATCATGAGACCAGGATATGGAGATAACAGTGGTTCAGGATAGAACTTTTTTATCCCTTAGAGACTTCACATTCAGAGTGTTTGCAAGAACAAAAATGTGGTGGGGGTTTGGAAAGACATGGTAATGCTGGGCATGGTTCAATGATGATTAATTTTATAAAACATAACAAATGAGAATGTATGAAACACAATCTGAATGAAAAATAATGTGAAACAACATAATATTTAAAAAGACATTTATATATATAAAAGATATATAAATAAAAATTAAAAAAGATGTGCATATGTAAGAGATGACTATATCATAAGGTAAGAAACATGATATTCTAAAAAAAGAAACATGATATTCTAGTAAAGGTTGCGATAATTGTTCACAATTTCTGTTTTTAGAGACTAAGAAATAAAGCTGATTAGATACTTTTTATATTGAAAAGAGATTTAAAAAAGAATGTGTTGCCAAAATCTTTTCTTAGAAAGAAAAATAAGTGCACATGATAAAGAAGTAGCTATCCAACAGACATAGAGCAATGGTAATTATATAAAATATATATAAAATACAAAGTACATGTATGAAATGTGATGTATATGCAAATCAATAAAAGTTTTTTTGAAAAGATGAAATAAAAAAATAGCTATCCAGCTTAAAGCACGTGTGCATATGGAAAGGCAGCCTAAGCTGGTCTTCTCTTCTAACATCAGAAGTTGTCAGACCTGGACTATTCAGCATAGCTCTTTGTTCATTTATACATTGAGGGTAATGAGGCCTTGAACTTTTTAGTAAGGATGAAATCATGAAACATATAAGGACATGAAGCTTCATACCTGGGGGGATACGGGAATTCAGAAAACATTTGTTTAATTCCAAACAGGAGAAAGACAGGCATGATTACCCATAGGGTCAATATATCAGGGGAGACCATCATTAAACGTGAACATTCACTTGAGATGTGTCTTAAACAAGCAAATGGTTATAAACAAACAGTTGTGCATCTGTCCTGGGTGGCATGGATTGGTTTAACATGGTGCTTGGACTATTGCAGCTCTCCCTGGACCTTGGCCACATCCTTGTTATCCTTGGTTCCTTCACAACTGGCCTCCTGTGCACTCTCGTGGCTACTCCAGTGGCACTACTTTTGTCATTGCTCTTCCGGCTCAGTCAGGTACAGTGGCCTGGGCATGCTGCCACTGCCCTCCCAAGAGACTCCTCCACCTAAAGATGACTAGCTACTCTGAGTAGCCCTTCCTTCTGCAGGATACCACAGAGCCTCTGGGAAAGGAGACTGGCCACAGGCTGCAGGCTATGCTGCAGGAGATGATGCAGGGTAAGTGTGCTATTTAACAACCTTGTGTTATTGAGTACTGTTGAAAAGAACCAATCCATGCCTGACACTCCAGTGAGTTTTCAGAGAAAGTTAATTACACTGGAGGAGATTGCCCATTCTTCTTTTTGTGGAATTGAATTGTGTGTCTTCGAGATTGCAGCGAAGGCAAGCTCGATTGAAAGGGAACTGAGGTGGGGGCTATCAAGATGGCGACGGCCGCCTCTGCGCCGTCAATGATCGGGCTTTCGCCCTTGGATTCCCGGCTCCCTGCCTGCACCTCGCCTTCAGCATCTGTAATGAAGAGACATACGGCATCTGAGAAAACCTCATCAGCCTTGAAAGGTGCCATCCAGCTAGGCATTACTCACACTGTGGGGAGCCTAAGTACCAAACCAGAGCGGGATGTCCTCATGCAAGATTTCTATGTGGTAGAGAGTATCTTCTTTCCCAGCGAAGGGAGCAATCTAACCCCTGCTCATAACTACAGTGATTTTAGTTTCAAGACATATGCACCTGTTGCCTTTCGCTACTTTCGGGAGTTATTTGGCATCCGGCCCGATGATTATTTGTACTCCCTTTGTAGTGAGCCACTGATTGAACTCTGCAATTCTGGGGCCAGTGGTTCTCTTTTCTATGTGTCCAGTGATGATGAATTCATCATTAAGACAGTCCAGCATAAAGAAGCGGAATTTCTACAGAAGCTGCTTCCAGGATACTACATGAACCTCAACCAGAACCCTCGAACTTTGCTGCCTAAATTCTATGGTCTGTACTGTGTGCAAGCTGGTGGTAAAAACATTCGAATTGTGGTGATGAACAATCTCTTACCACGTTCAGTCAAGATGCATGTCAAATATGACCTTAAAGGCTC
>NW_006400089.1:1077729-1078376 GCF_000299155.1 Elephantulus edwardii | reverse complement strand
TATGTACAATGCTCTTTGTAAGACCCTGCAGCGTGACTGTTTGGTGCTGCAGAGCTTCAAGATAATGGACTATAGTCTTTTGGTATCTGTCCACACATAGATTATGCACAGAGAGAACCCTTAGGCAGTGAAGCACAACATCCAGTTGATACTCGTCGACCAGCCCCCCAAAAGGCTCTCTATTCCACAGCCATGGAGTCCATCCAGGGCGAAGCATGATGGGGTGGCACAGTGGAAACTGACGACGATATGGGTGGCATCCCTGCCCGGAATTGTAAAGGGGAAAGGTTGCTGCTTTATATTGGTATCATTGACATTCTACAGTCTTACAGGTTTATTAAGAAGTTGGAGCACTCCTGGAAAGCTCTGGTACATGATGGGGATACCGTATCAGTGCATCGCCCAGGCTTCTACGCTGAACGGTTCCAGTGCTTCATGTGCAACACAGTGTTCAAGAAGATCCCCTGTGTCCACCTCGGTCGCCCTGAGTCCACCTCTGGAGGAAATAAATGAGGACTTGCAAATGCTAACAACAAGTTCACCCCCCCCCCCGGAAAAGCTTGAAATTACAGAGTCAGAGTTCTCCCATTGAGCATGAAACCTCAGAAGGCCTGGAATAAGATTCCATCATCTATCTGATCCCAAGG
>NW_006400089.1:1076089-1077354 GCF_000299155.1 Elephantulus edwardii | reverse complement strand
GACAAACTAGCTGGCACATTATCCTTCTCTTTCTCTTTCATTAGCTCTTTCTCTTTGATCCTTTCCAGAAGATCCCAGATTCTTCAGAAGAGTTTTTGGTGGTATAAGAGTGTTTAACCACCTCTAGACTTTTCTTTTTAAATTTTATTTGGTGGTTTGCAGTTGTTGTTTTATTTTTCCTTACAAATGAAAAAAGAGGACACAAAACAGTTGACAAGCTGGATAGTTTCAAATCAAAACTCCAAACTCCTATTCATTGGGTTCCTTAGAGAGCCCAATGTTTGTGAAGCAGAAGTATGGTGTTCGCTCTGTCAGAGCTGCTCCTCTTCAATGCCTCTTCTCTTAGTGAATTTCTTAAGCTGAAGGAATGCAGAGAGTGGGGCATGGGGTGCCCCTTTTGGTAAAACAATGGGGCTAAGAAAACCGAGCCTTTTGTAGGCAGGAACTTACTCACTGCCAGAACATAATGTTCATTACAGTTTTGCTGTTTGAAATGTATTCTGCTTGTTTTTCTAAATATAAAAAGTTATAAAATCTATTTTAGAGCCTTCTCCAAAGGAGATTTCCCCTTTGCTCTTTCCATATTTGCTAACAATGTGTTGTTCATAAAATTGAAAGGGAGAAGGAGACATCAGTGTCAATGTGGCAGGCGGTATATATTTTATGAAGCTAGAGAATATTTTCTTAAACTCATGGGGAGACAGCAAATTCTTGCCTTGGTGAGATCATTGCTATGCCTCATGTTCTGTGCCCTCTCCGTGCAAAAAAAGGTTAAAACAGGCTATGAAAGCCCTCTCCAAAGGATGTGTTTCTTCATCATTAACTCGAATATGGGAGGTGTGGGCCTGGCCTCTCAGGCAGGTTATTGAGTTCCCATACTAGCCCTTTTCAGACCCACCCTACCTTGATCGGAGGTTAGTCGATACCCCCTCAAGTAACTGTCTATATTAGACATCTGCAGCCAGTTTTAGGCTGTCTGACTTTGCTTCCATGTTCTTTTTTACAAGAAGGGGAGAAAAACAGTTCTTGAGTTCCCCCCCCCAATAATTTACTATTTATGATGTATTTAAGTGTTTTATTCAGGACTGAGTTCTGTAGGGGTGGGAGAAAATACTTATGGGAGGGCTGGGTATTAGGGAAAGGAATGGGGAATCAAAATTTTTATGAGGTGTCACTATTTGCCTTTAGTTTGTATTGTTCAGAAATGGCAAATGCAAATATCAAGTGATATCTGGTTTTAATGTATTAAACTTTTATCAGTTATT
>NW_006400089.1:1045712-1075014 GCF_000299155.1 Elephantulus edwardii | reverse complement strand
GGGAGAAGGGTGCAACAATGAATGAATGGAATCCCAAAATCTCTGTAGATGTTCATTGGAATGAAAAATAAACAACCTAAATTTAAAAAAAAAAATTATATAACTGTGTCTCCCATCATCTGGACATGTTGGTAGGAGAAGCTGTTCCCTGGAAAGGAATATCATACTTGGAAAAAGAGGAAACTCAATAAGATGGATTGACACAGTAACTGCAGTAATGGGCTCTAGAGATGATGAGGATGGCATAGCCTAGAACATGTTTCAGCTCTGTTGTTCATAAGGTCACTACTCGAGAGCACCTAACAACAACAGTGTTCATTTTAGGAGTCTTAGACTCAACAGTTTTGTGATCAGCTGTCGCTTGGAGGTCAGAGGTTGGAACCCACTCGATAGTGACTCTGCAAAGAAGAGCCTTTCCATGTGCAGCAAGAGCTGTGGCATGGCACTAAGCCAATTTTGACTCAGCAGCTTGGTGGCTCTTTCTCCTGAGGAGTGGCTGGTGTGTTTGAATTTTCCACTAACAGCTTAGTACATAACCATTGCACCACCAGATCTTTTTCCTGTGAGGATTTAAACCCAGAAGTACTGTCTACAGCAGTTCTGCTCTGTCCTGTGGTATTACCATGAATCTATCAACTCACTGGCACACAAGAACAGAAACAGCAAACAAATTTGTATGATGTTGATTTTGTGAGAATTCCAGCACCATTTCATGTTTTAAAAGTCACTTGAATGTCTTCTATAATCTATGCATTTCCCATGTCTGTATTTGTATTAACTTTCTTAATCCTCTCCTCCTCCTTACATGAAGATACATGTCAGATAGTAAGTAAATTATACCTTTGTTAAATAGGTAGCAGATATATTTCCCAGTTGCTATGCTATTCAAACTGATTACTACTTTAAAAAAATTGTATAACAACATTCATATATTCTTTTGAGACTTTTTTTTTTTTCCTATTTCAGCTACACATTTTCTTCAAGTTTCTCTCTTTTTGTAAGAAAGCCTTAAGTGTGTATGAAGGTTTGCCCAATTCTACTCCTGGATAGTAACTTTAAGAAATTTTCATCTCTGTTTCTTAAGAAAGATTTGTCATGTAGGAGTTAGAAAGGAAAGGAAAATGTTGTCCTAGGAGCCTTCATGCAAATCCTGGGTTTAGAACCTTATGGTTGATTTTCTCCCCCCCCCCATCAGATCCCAGTTCCCATAGAAGAATAGATTCACAGAAGAAATGCAAGGTAAGCATAATTATGTACAAGAGGTAATGCTCTAGTTTAACTTTCTTACAATTCAGTTTCCCTGGCACCCTCCCTTGACTTAAATCTGACACAGATGAGTTATTCCACAGAAGGATTGGAGACAAGGATAGAGCAGAAACCACCATGCTTGCCAAAAGTGTGGATGGAAGCAGGTCCTTCAGGAGAAAAGTCGTAGGAGAGAAAAGATGTTTCAATGCACAGGCCATGATGTTCCAGACAGATGGCAAAACCAGCTATGTGTGTTGGTGAACTTTTAATGTATGATGAGAGGAAGGGAGAACAGGGCCAATCAATCCCTGTAAGCCTTGCACTGTTGAAGGAGAAGCTGTGTTCATGCTAAATGGATGTCATTCTAGGTCAAAAAGTACAATAGGAGTGTGTGGCTGTGACAAGGGCTTATGTGAAAGCACTTTATAAAAATCTTCAAAGCATTATCCCATTAATATTTTTGGGGATTTTGGTCTTTAGCTTTAGAAACATTTTAGAGCACATAGAACATAGAATTTTTCATTCTCTTACTATGGTATACATTTGAGTATATATAACTCATAGCTAACTCTCCATTGGGTTTTTAGAGGCTGTAAATCACATGGAAGGACACTGGCCATCCTTTTCCTGAGGAGTAGCTGGTGAATTTGAACCACATGCCTTTGAGTTGTCAGTGCAATTCCTTACACATTAGACTATCAGAGTGCCGTGTGTGTGTGTGTGTGTGTGTGTGTGTGTGTGTAGATGTCGTAGGGTTGGCAGCACAACTCCTTACACACTAGATCTCCAGAATTTTCTCTGTGTGTGTGTGTGTGTGTGTGTGTGTGTGTGTGTGTGTGTGTGTGTGTAGTTGTTGTATCGACTTGGAACCAGCCGAGAGCTAATGCTCCTGCACGTGGGAGATTGTTCATCCTTCTCTCTCACACACATACATACGTAGAGGGGATATAAGCAGGTCCTTCTGCATAACTTAGGTTGTTGATGAGTCTTCCTCCAATCCTGATGCCACATAAAACCCAGCCTCCCCAATGATCTGTTCTGCATATAGATTGAAAAGGTATGGAGATAGGATATATCACTGACATGTTCCTTTCCTAATTTTGAACTATTCAGTGTTTCCCTTCTCTGTTCTGAGGACTGCCTTCTGGTCCAAGTAGAGGTTTTGCATAAGCACAATCAAGTGTTCTTGATTCCTCACTCACCTCAAGGTTAACCACAATTTGTTGTGATCTACAAAATCAAAAGCCTTTGCATAGTCACCGAAACACGGATATACATTCCTCTGGTACTCTGCTTTCTGCCAAGATCCATCTGACATTGGCAATAATGTCTCTAATGCCATGACCTCTTGTTCTTTGTTAATGTACTGTTCCAGTCATTTTTGGATAATCTTCAGTAGAATTATACTTGTGAGTGATATTAGGGATATTTTTCAATAATTCCCACACTCTGCTTGATCACCCTGTTTTGGAATGGGAATAAATATGGATCTCTTCCAGTCAGTTATCCTGGTAGTTGTCCTCCAGATTGCTTGACACAACCTCGTAAGCACATCCAGGGCAGCATTTGTTTGTTGAAATATGCCAATTGGAAGTCCATCAATTCCTGGGGCTTTATTTTTTTGTCAAGTCTTTCAGAGCAGGCTGAACTTCCTCCTTCATCACCATTGCCTCTTGGGGAAAAAATAAAGAGGTAGATAGATGATAGATAGATAGATAGATAGATAGATAGATAGATAGATAGATAGAATATACACACGTACATACATAGAGGATATATATATACACACACACACATATATATATATATATACATATGGTCACATAATTAGTGTATGTATGGGTGTATTTAGGGAGCTCTGGTGGCTTGTTTTCTGTCATTGTGTTCAGTCTAGTTGGAAATGATCCACAGCTGACCCTCCAGCCATCTCTCTCTCTCTCTCTCTCTCTCTCTTTCTAAGGTTTGTACATTGTGCTACTATTGGGACAAAGTGCAATGTGTAAGTCTCTATCTCCATTGATACATGATCTTGTCCTAATTTCTCTTTTCTAGTTCAGTACATCAGGCATCCTCTCTGAGAATGATGGTGATCTGAAAGTGGATCCTGGTGAGTCTGAAAGCTGAGGGAGAAGGCTGCCCTTGCTCTCATTGTAAACGAGATCATATGTGCAATGTAGTTTACATGTGCAGCTTAATTCTCTCTATTCTTTGTCCAGCACCAGCCTGCAGCCATGGGGAGGGGCGGGGGGCGATGGGACAAGATCAGGAGGTATTGGACAAATGCTCTAATAACATCTAAAGCATGGCCTAGACACAGCAAGAAAAGAGGTGTCCCATGTGTTCCCAAGTTCTTGTGATTTCCACATGGACTGCATAGACTTGATCTTAGCTTTCAAAAAGTCAGTAAGGGAATTTTAAGTTTTGTGTAAGCACTCTGAAATGTGAAGCATTCTAGTTATTGATATTAATTAGAGTGAAAATGCCAGAAGTACCAGATTATTCCAAGGATGAGCCCATGGAGAAAAGTGCATTAAGTCAGGACAACAAGACTGAGCCCCATGTCTCTAACAGTATTGTCTCAGAGGGGACCAGTCTTGGGTCTGGTCTGGCAGGGAAGAGTGGGGAGAGAAGAGCCTGAAGCTGGCATTTGGCCATGGGTCTTTGGGCAGCAGAGTGCATTCAGAGAGCTTTATATATGGTAGGAATACTTTTTGTTTTTTCCCCAAGTGAGTGTGTCTGTCCTCTGGTACAAGGTTTTGGTTCAGTCCAGGGCACCAGGGAACTGGGGACAAACTAGAAACTATGTCAGATAGCCATCATGAGCATAAGCTGCATTCATGGACAGTTTGAGGTGTGGCCTGGGTTTGGAGGTGGGCTACTCAGCATACCAAGTGCGGAAAAGTAGTTGAGGACCTGGAGTCTGGGCTTCCTCTGCTGGACCCCAAGCATGCTATAAGTTTGCCTATGCCAAGTTATTGAACAAGTCCCTTGGTCTGTCCAAATGCATTTCAATGCTCAGCCCAAATAGTGAGCAGGCTGAGTGGTCTGGAGTAGAAGACTTGCCTGAGGGCTTTCCCTTGAGGAGAAGAAGCCTCAGAGTCCTCCAGGGAGGTCCTGTGATCTTAGGTGGGCCTGGCTCTAGAAAAGCCACATGCTAATGGGGCTGAGGAATCTGAGGGAACAAGCCCATAGCCTGCTCTGATAACACTTGGGGACAGAAGCCATGTCCTGGCAGAACCTGCCAACTCCAGGCTTCCCTGCTTAGTTTTCTGCAGTATGGGATGCAAAGTGGCTCGTTGTCCTCTGATTTTGAGGAGAGCTTGGCCAATTTAGGAACAAGATTCCTTAAGGGTACCCTAAAAGACCCATAGAGATAAAGAAACATTTACAGGCCTTCCTGTAAATCAAGACAGCAATGAGAAAGGAAAGTTTAAGTCTCAGACTGGTCAAACCCAGGGTTTTTAAAAGCATTGGCTTCTGTGTTGTTCTTTTCTAGCACCTGGAAGGGGGATTCTTGGCCTTTCCCCCCAACAGCACCTGATGCTTCCTTGCTGGTTGGGTTTTGTATCTTGGGCCCTGTGCACAGCAATGACCCTAGGCTGTGGTTTGGGAGTAGGAGTTCTTGGATACAGGTAAGCCACAACAATCCAAAAATACACTCAATTTATTTGATGTAAACTAGCATTCATAAGAAAATAACTGCAGTCTCAGGAACATGTGAAAAACAAGTACCAGCCTTTCAGCTTTTTCCCTCAGTAAAGCTGTTGTTGTAATGTGCTGTCGAGTCGCTTGCGACCCATAGTGACCATATGTACAACAGCTCTAAACTCTGCTCTGTCCTGTGTCAATCACACTGTCTCTGACACTCCCATCCCGATTTCCCCAGTCACTGAATCAATCCACCTCATAGAGGGCCTTCCTCTCCTGCATTGTCCCTCCACCCTCCCAAGCATGGTGTCCCTCTCCAAGGATTGGTTTCTCCTTACAACATGTCCAAAGTATGTTAGATGAAGCCTCAGAATCCTTGCCTCCAAGGAGCCTCCCAGTTTAACCCTTTCAAGGATGAATCTGTTTGTTTTCCTAGCAATCCATGGTACCCTCAATACTCTTTTCCAGCACCATAGCTCAAAGGCATCAATTCTCCTTCTATCCTCCTTAGTCATTGTCCAACTCTCTGATGCATAACAAGTGATAGCAAAGACTGTGGCCTGTATCAGACACACCTTAGTCTCCAGAGAGATACCATTGCTCTTCAGTACATTGGAGAAGTCCCTAACAGCAGACTTTGCCATGGGAATACGTCTTTTAATTTCCTAGCTACTGGTGCCAAGAGTGTTAACTCAGTTAAGTAAGTAGAAAAAAAAAATCACTGAGTAAAGAAAACCTTATGCAGGGTTGAAGTGGTGGTAGCTTGGTCTGGCCAAAACTGTGACTGTATTCCAGTCTTTAATGAATGCCCAGTTGTGAGAAGATGCTTTAGGGGGAAGGATGTTGGCAGCTAAGAAGCTATGGAGAAGTCCAGACACTGAGCACGCTGCTTCTCCAGCACAGAAGGTGCCATCTATCTTTTCATATCACTGGGCAAAGTCTCACCTGACAGGCAGGCGCCAAGATTTTTGCTTCCTAAATGAAACTTGATTCGTTCACACATGTGGACATTTGGGTTGGATACCAGGACAGACTAATCTGCCTTACATGCCCTCAGATCTGATTCAGCAAAGCCCTGTAGGACCAATCCTTCATAAAACTTGAAGAGCAACCACAAAACCAAAGCCTACATTTAATGTTCTTTTCTTTCTCCCCCTTGTAAGTATTGAATCACTCTGTGATTCTGCACAAGCTACTTTAAACCCTCTCTGCACTTCAATTTGATCATGTGTAAAATGTTCTTCGATGTCCTTGTGTTGATTTCAGTTCATGGTGACTGCTTGTGACATAGTAGCATTTCCCCACAGAGTTTTCTGGACCACAATCTTAATATAAGTAGATCACTAAATCTTCCTGCTGGGGCACCACTGGATAGATTAGCAGCTTAGCTAGTCACTGTGTTACTAGGGCTCTTCATCTATGAAACTGATGCTTTGTGGCAGAAGGAGTTATATGTTGGGCTGCTAACCAAAAGTTTGGCAATTTGAATTCACCAACATTACTAGGAAAAAAAGATGGACAATCTCCTCCTGTTAACATTTCTGACTTTGAAAACTCTATGGTAAGTTGTTATGGCAGAATCAGCTCAATGGCACTTTATTGTAGGTTTGTTTATTTTTTTTCCTCTTTCTGTTTTGTTTTGGTAGTGTTTTGAAATGAATGTGATGGTCCTGAGAACTTGAGAGGAGAGTGATATTTAGCTTATATGATGTTATGAAGAGTAAAGGAAATACTAAGTGGAAGACATACTGAATGTTTTTAGTATTTGAAGGGTTTAAATGTTTTCAATATTCAGTACAGTGTCAGACACCTACTAAGTCCTCCTCCATAGTCATTAACTTTATTACTACTTTATATTTAACTACTCTCTTCCCTCCCTGTTCTGATTTATATGCCTCTTTCTGTGTCTGGGTATTAACTTTCGTTTCTCTTTCTACTTGAGCACCTTCATGGTTAGACCCTTTCTTTGGGCAGGAAGAGTGACCTTTTTCAAGTGGACATAAAGATGCTACACCCTGTCCATTAACCCCATCTTCTTGGTCACACTTCTGCGATGACAGCTGGAGATCTCTCCTGTCTCTGTGCTTAAACACCACACCCTCACTAGCTGTTGTGGGCACTAACCACAGGTTTCCTCTTTGGTGCAGGTTTGACCTGATGCGGTGTATGCAGTGGCTGCAACTGCTCTGCCTCTCTGTAGTGGGCTGTGCTTTTGTTACCCAGCCACTGATGGTAAGGACCATCTTTCATGATAACTAGAGCAGCTGCTCTAAACAAAAGGAATATGAAAGTGAGCGAGAGGCACTAAAGTGGGACTGCCATTGACTATAGCTTGATATTAGAAGTGATGGAGTAAAGCTGAGAGAGGTAGACCCTGTCTGAAGCACCACATTGCATATTATTTAATCACCATAAATATCACATTTGACATTTGGAGAAAGACAATGTTAGAAAATACCAAATATTCAGTGGTGATAAATCCAAAGGCAGCTGATGATAAGTGTGTGTTTAGAACCAGCAAGACTCATTTGTGACTGTGTAATAGAAGGACAGCTCTGGAGGTGGAAATGCTCCCTCAGCACTGCTGGTCACCCACAGATGTCCCTTCCCCCCCACAGATATTTTTGATGGCTTTGAGTTTTGCTTTGAAGAGAAAAGACGACAAAGGCTTTTTCACTGACTCTTTGCATAATGCCACGAAGCATTTGGAATCTGAATTGGAGCGACTTCCCCAGCATCTTGTTCCCCTTTCTTCAAGCTGTGACATTCCTACCTGTACCTGTGAATTTGAAAAAGTAAGGAAACAATCCACCTTTGATTTAACTTTAGGGAACTACTTTATATTCTCATCACATAATTTTCATTCTTCACGTCCAAGTTTAACTGTGTTTCATAGGAACCATGGGATATATTTTAATTCCTTAGGCTTCTTGCCTCATATACATATGACAAATACTGAAGATGCATTTCTTTGCCTTTGCCCTAATTCCAAAGAAACCAAAGAAATTAGCATTTTTTAAAAAATATTAAAGCAAAAGATAACTGTAATTCTTGGCCCTGACCTTGGAGAACCTTGAGACTATTTATATATGAACAGAAACACAGAAAATTTTTCTTTCTCCTCTCTTTCTATTTTCCCTTTTTGTTTATATAACTTTCTCCTGAGGCATCAATAGCATGAAGAAAATAAAAGTTTACAGGTCTCACAAAGAATTCCACAAGCTTCCTGTTAATGTAATGTTAATGACCATGAAATTCAGGATGTTGTTTTATACTCATCTACAATAATTACAAGTCAGTTATCCCTAAAGACATAATCCTGGTGCATTTCCAGGCTGACCTGCATTTCTGTCCTCATTTTCCCTGCTTTATTTTAGAGGAGATTAATAAGCCCCTAGTGGCCATATGGTGTGGTCAAATGGCCTATCTATGTATGGCCTTGGCCCTCTTTTAGTCACCTGAAACTCCTGGCAATGTTGTTGATGATGATGATAAAAATAGATATTGACTATAAACTATGCACTAGCCATTGTACTAAACACTTTATTTACATTTATTATGTCAAGAAATACCTTATGAAGTTGGTAGATCCTTGTTTTAAAAATGAATAAAACAGAGACATAAACAAAGTTACTTCACAGTAACCTCACAAAGACTGCACATGCAATAAGTGACAAATTTAAAATCCAAACCTTGTCAATGTCCTCCCTTTCTTCTCCATTTCCCCCTCCATCACATTGGTGTGTGCTGTAAAATTGGAAACTTCCCATAGCTCCAGCTTAAACTCCAGCAAATTTTAGGGGGCAGTTAATCACACAGGAGGAGATTGTCCATCCTTCCCTGACAGAACAGCTTGTAGTTCAAACTATATGCCTTTATCAACATTTTTTACACATATAATCAACAGTCTTGGCACTAGCAGCTAGGAAATGAAAAGACATACTGTGTTGGGAAAGTCTGCTGTCAGAGACCTCTCCAAAGTACTGAAGAATCTGGAGAATAAGGTATGCCTGATACAGGCCATGGCCTTTGCAATCACTTGCTATTATTGTCAGACACCTGGACAATGACTAGGAAGGATAGGAGGAGAATTGATGCCATTGAGCTATGGTGTTGGAGCAGAGTATTGAACATACATAGACTGCTAAGAGAACAAACAGGTTCATCCTGTTGTTGTTGTTATGTGTTGTCGAGTCACTTGCAACACATAGCAACCCTATGTATAACAGCCCTAAACTCTGCTCTGCCCTGTGTCAATCACACTATCTCTGACACACCCATCCCAATTACCCCAGTCACAGAATCAATCCACCTCATAGAGGGCCTTCCTCTCCTTCACTGTGCCTCTACCCTCCCAAGCATGATGTCCTTCTCCAAGGACCGGTCTCTCCTTATAACATGTCCAAAGTATGTTAGATGAAGCCTCAGAATCCTTGCCTCCAAGGAGCCTCCCGATTTAACCCTTTCCAGGATGAATCTGTTTGTTTTCCTAGCAGTCCATGGTACCCTTAACACTCTTCTCCAGCACCACAGTTCAAAGGCATCAGTTCTCCTTCTATCCTCCCTAGTCATTGCCAACTCTCTGATACGTAACAAGTGATTACAAAGACCATGGCCTGTATCAGACACACTTTAGTCTCCAGAGAAACACCATTGCTCTTCAGTACTTTGGAGAGGTCTCTAACAGCAGACTTTCCCATCACAATATGTCTTAATTTTCTGGCTACTGGTGCCAAGACTGTTGACTGTGGAGCTAAGCAAACTAAAGCTGTGAACAATATCAATTTCTTCACCATCCATCCTGATGTTGCCAATTGGTCCAGTGGTGAGAATTTTTGTCTTCTTGACATTGAGCCTCAACCTATATTGAAGGCTGCAGTTCTTGACCCTCTGCAGCAAGCGCTTTAAGTCCTCCTAGAGAGTTAAATCAGGAGAGGACGACCCTTGATGAGATGGATTGATTGATTCAGTGACTGGGGTAATAGTGGTAGATGTGACAGAGACAATAAGATTGGCACAGGAAAGAGCAGGGCTTAGGGCTGTTGTGTATGGGGTTGCTATGTTGCAGGCAACTCAACAGCACATAACAACAACAATATAGCAACATCTTCTTGTACAACTCTCTCCACCATCCATTTTCTGTCACACCAGTTTTGAAACGTAATATTGTTCAGATTTTCCTTATATATCTTGGAAGTGGCATCCACTTCCTAAACCACATGCCTCTGGAAACTCTATGAACTTTGATAAATGACAATAGTTATAGAAAGGCTTCAGGTCTTTTGTTCATAGGGTTGCTATAAATTGTGCTTGACTCAACAGCAATCAACAACTTCAACAACAGCATCTTAAGGTGTCAACTTTTCTTTCTTTTTCAAAAGTTTTCCTTCCTTCCTTCCTTCCTTCCTTCCTTCCTTCCTTCCTTCCCTTTTCCTTCTCTGTTTATTGTGTGTACCTGCATTCTGACCTCAGAGATGAGAGTCCTTTCCATGGTCAGTCACAATCTCAGAGTGCTCTTCTTGAGATTACGTTGCATCCCTGTAATGTTATCCCAAATGAGTGTCCATTACCACCTTATACAAGTGCACCCTCACACACATGCCTCTCCAAAGAACAGAGTTCTTTTGCAGGAAAGGCACTGTACTGCTTTCTCAGGAGCAATGGTGGGTAAACTGCTGCTAGTCTTATCCAAGCTGCAAGACCCAGAAAACATCAAAAGCAGATGCAAAGAGTATAGAGTCACTGTAACAAAAAGAATTGCTTCACACAGAACCTTTTCAGGAAGTAGCATATGATTAAGAAACAGTGATAATGAAGGAGGAAGTTCAAATTGCCATAAAGGAATTAGCAAAAAATAAGGCCCTAGGAATTGATGATGTTTCAAAACACAGATGCAGCCCTGCATGTGCTCACCAGGTTGTGCCAAGAAATCTGGACCTGGCCAAATGATTGGAAGAGTCCTTATTTATTTCAATTCCAAAAAAAAGTGATCTTACAGAATGTGCAAATGATCAAACAATATAATATCACTGATATCACATGCAAGCAAAACATTGCTGAAGATTATTAAAAAATAACTGGAACAATAAATATATTGACAGAGAACTGCCAGAAATACAAGCTGAATTTAGAAGAGATCTTGGCACTAGGGTTATATACCATTCCTGATGTTGAATGGATCATGACTGAAATTAGAGAGTATCAAAAGGGTATCTCTTAGTGTTTTATTGACTATGAAAAGGCATTTGACAGTGTAGATAATAACAAATTGTGGCTAACATCGAGGCAGAATGGGAATCCCAGAATACCTGATTGTGCTCATGAGAAATCTGTACCTAGTCCAAGAATTAAGTTATTGTCTAAATACACCAAGGAAACACTGCATGGTTCCAAATTAAGAAAGAAATGCATCAAGGATGTATCCTTTCTCCTTATGTTTTCAATCTATGTGCAGAACAGATCATTCAGGAGGCTGGACTTTATAAAGAAGAATGTGGCATCAGGATTGGTATCAACAACTTGCATTATGCTGTTGATACAACCTTGCTAGCCAAACTGAAGAGGATTTGAAGCATTTGCTACAGAAGATCAAAAACTGGAGCCTTCAATATGGATGGCATCTCAATATCAAGAAAGCAAGGATTCTCACCACCAGGCCAATGGGTTGATTGAGGTTGATGCTTTCTCTTGCTCAGATCCACAATCAACACTCTTGGCACTAGCAGTCAGGAAAACAAAAGATGAGTTGCATTGGAAAAATCTGCTGTCAAGTATCTCTCCAAAGTGCTAAAGAGCAATGATGTCACTTTGGATATAAAGGGGCTATGATCTATTATTTTGGATAATAATCCAGGCTATGATCATCTCAATTGCTCAGCAGGCATTTGAAAGGTGGATAATTACTAAGAATTACAGAATAAGAATTGATGCCTTTGAGTTGTGATGCTGGAGAGGAGTGCTAAATATATTATGGATTGCCAAAAGAACATATAGGTCTATCCCTGGAGAGAGTGAACCTGGTTTGCTCATTTGGAGGCTAGGATTTTGAAGCTCTGTCTCACATACTTTGGACATGTCACCAGGAGAGACCAGTCCTTGGAGAAACACTTCATGCTTGGAAGGGTAGAGGATCAGCACAGAAGAGGAAGACCTTGGATGATATCGATTAACACAGTAACTGTAGCAATGGGGTCAGGTGTGTCAGAGATGGCTAGGTTTGTTGAGGATAGGAAAAGGTTCAAAGATGTTGTTCATAGGGTCACTATGGGTCATGGTCAACTTGATGGCTCATAACAACAACAACAACAACAAGTGTCAAAGTCATTTTAAAAAAATAGTTCAGGTGAAATCCCTGAGCAATAAAAATAAACTAGCCTGAAACAGGAGACATTTAAAGTGGGTTACTCACCCAACACTCAACAGCCTGGAATATGTCATTGGAATGATATAATGCTTGGGTCATTAAATGCCAGGCAGAATGCACAGCTTAGGAGTACCAGCTGTCTTTGCCTATCATCACAGCCCAAGGCTGATGGTACTCTTGTCTTTATGTTTGTTTGTTTATTTTTTTAAAAAAATTATTCATTATTCGTCATAACAAGATAAAGGTAAATAATCCAATTGAAAAATGGGCACAGGATATGAACAGACACTTCACCAAATAAGACATTCAGATGGCCAACAAACACATGAAGAAATGTTCAAAATCCCTAGCTCTAAGAGAGATGCAAATCAAAACAACTATGAGATATCATCTCACCCCAGTCAGAATAGCAAAATTTAACAGAACAGCAAGCAACAAATGCTGGCGAGGTTTTGGAGAAACTGGTACCCTTATTCACTGTTGGTGGGAGTATAAAATGGTGCAACCACTGTGGAAGGCACCTTCTCAAAAAGTTGCAAATAGAGATACCATTTGACCCAAGAATTCCACTACTAGGAATATACCTCAAAGAGACCATAACTGACATCCAAGCAGATATATGCACACCCATGTTTATTGTGGCTTTGTTCACAATAGCAAGGAGTTGGAAACAACCTAAGTGTTCAACAACAAATGAATGGATAGAGAACCTGTGATATATTCACACAATGGAATACTATACTACATTGGAAAACAAGGAACTCATGCAATATTATTCAAAATGGGTGACCTTGGAGGACATTATGCTGAGTGAAGTATCTCAGTCACAAAAGGACAAATACTGCATGGTGCCACTATTGTAAAATAGGACTGACATCAGGATTGAGGGGAGACTGAGAAAAATGGGTTCAATAATTTTCACTGCATTGAAATAGATAAAGGAGAAAACTGTTTAAAAGGGATATGTGATTAGGTATTTTTGTCATGACAGTAGTGCAGAGCGAAGGTGGCATAGCGGAGTGGACCTGGGGGGGGTGGGGTGGTGGTTTGTAAAACAATGAAAGAATTTTTCTTTTACTTTTCCAAGAGGGTAGTGAACAAGAGGGAGAGTTGGGCAGGGAGAAAATTGCAACAATGAATGAATAGAAACCCAAAGTCTCTGTAAATTTTCATTGAAATTAATAATAGATTTTTTAAAAGGGGGGAAAAGGTTAAAAAAGTATTCATTATTGTACATTTTCTCCCCTTCCCCTAGCCATTCCCCCCACAATGTCCTCCTTGTTTCAGAATGTCTTCATATATATAATGCATAATTATAAATTCCTTTCAAACCATTCTTTTTCTCATCTATTCCAATGCAGTGTTCATTATCTGTTCACCCCTTCCTCATTCCCTTTCCAATCCCTCCATGTCTGCCCTATTTTAGAACAGTGGTGCTATGCAATATTTATCCTTTTGTGACTGAGATATTTCACTTAGTATAATGTCCTCAAGGCTTCCTCATGTTGTGTAATGTTTTACTATTTCATTGTTTTTCAGTGCTGCATAGTATTCCATTCATTTATTTTGGGGCACTTGGGTTGCTTTCCAAAATAATGAAACAATAAACAAGGATTTGCATACATCTGTTTGAGTTGTGACTTTAATTTCTTTAGGGTATATTTCTAGTAGTGGAACTTTCTAAGAAAGCACCAGACTGCCTTCCATAGTGGTTATACCAATTTACATTCCCACCAACAGTGAATAAGAGTTCCAATCTCTCCACAATCTCATCAGCATTTGTTGTTTACTGACCTGTTGAACTTTGATACTGTTGGTAGAGTAAGATGATATCTCATGGTTGTTTTATTTGCATATCTCTGATAACTGGGAATTTTGAACATTTCTTCATGTGTTTATTTGCTGTAATAGATACTGGCCACTCGTGAGCAAGCACGTCGTCTGCGCTGGGCTCATCCACCAACCAGGACCCAACTGAAAGTTTCCAAGGAGAGGATGAGGAAGGAGATTCGTATGCAAGCAGATCTGAGGTAGATGAGGTGTCTTTACTGAGGTCTCACCCCTCATAATGAGGAAAATCCTCCAGCCATGGAAGGACTTCATCCATTCTTGAAGATTGCTCACAGCTGGAGTAAATGGTGGAAGGGGGAAGCTTTGATGGTCTCAGTGCTATCCTTGTAGACATCATACACCATAATTCAAGTATATAGCATACAGAGAAACATAACTGAAGTCAGAAAACATGTTGGTAAAATTTGCCAGTGATTAGAAATTGATCAAGAGATAACTATGTTCCTAACTTCCTTAGTCATTTATGTATTCGCACATACAGTGGGATGTAATCCTTACGTAGGTCTGCACTCTTGAATACATGCATGCTTAGAACATGGGAAACCATGTTATCTCTCCAGCTTTTATAAAAGTATTAACAAATTTATTCTAAAACTTGAGTAGAAGTAATTAATTACAATAGAGAAAATGATTATGAAAAAGAAAAATAAATACAGAGAATTCACACTATTTTCTTTCAATATTTACTACAAACCTTCTTTTTCCATGCTACTCAGGAAAGACTCTATACAGTGTTGTCCTGGTTTCTGTTGTAACTTAAAGGAGAAGCTTCCACAATGTCCAGAGCCCTTGATGATCTGAAGATGAAGGAGGAGGATGTTCTCCAATTCCTTGAAGCAGGAATACACTTTGGTGTCACCAACTTTGACTTCCAAATGGAACAGTACATCCACAAAAGGAAAAGTGATGCCATCCACCTCATAAACCTGAAGAGGACCTGAGAGATGCTTCTGTTGGCTACTCAGACCATATTTGCAATTGAAAAAAAAAGTGGATACATAATGAACACTGCATTGAACCAGGAGTGGAAGAACTGTCTGAAAGGAATTCATGGTTAAGCATTACAAGTATGACAACAATCTGAAATAAGAGGTGCATTGCCAAGTGAACTAGGGAAGGAAGAAGGAAGAGGAAAAGTTGAAAATATGCAACAATGAGTGAATTAAAACCCAGCCTTCTCATAAACCTTCATTAAAATCACAACAAAAATATTATAAACAAACAAAAAAATCAGCTGCTATCAATCATTGTCATGTACTGTCATGAGCTGAGCTGAAGTTTGCTGCTGATACTGGAGACACTCCTGTTGCTGGGTGCTTCACTCTGGAAACATCACTAACCAGGTCCAGGCAACCTTGTTTTCTAATGGTTATTGATTCCAGGGCCAACCAGAGGCATCTTAACTTAACTTGCTCATCACTGCCCTGAGTAGAACAGATTTTCCTCTCCACTATGTGAACATTGCTGTTTTATGCAAGAAGGTAGTTCATTCCATGGGTCTGATGTGGTGGATGCTATCCTGGGAAGTCCTGTGCATGAGTGTCACAATCTTGGGAAGCACCTCTGGGTGGTCATGTCCAATCTGTACTTCTGCAGAAATCTGGAAGAGTTTGAAAAGAAAGAACAATCTGCTGCTGAAAAAGTTGTGACCAAGGAGAAGTTTCAGGCAGAATGGATAACTCCTGCCCCAGAATTTCCTGCTGCTCAGCCCGAGTACATATAGGTACCCTCTCTGCCTATTCCTCAGTTTTCTATTGAAGACTGCAGTGCTAAGCTGGCAACAGAAGATTGGTCTGCAGCCTCCACTGCTCAGGCCACTGAGTGAGTCAGAATACTACCAAGTGGTCTTAAAACTGTCTTTTCAGCCTTTTAAAAAGAGGAAATAAAGTTGATGGAAAATAAACAACGTATTTCTTTTTTAAAAAAAGCCAGCAACAATAAACAACAACAATTGCTATAAACCTATAGCAATCAAGACAGCAGGATGTCAACAAAAGAAGAGAACAGAATAATGAGCTTAGAGGTGGACCCACACAAACGTGAGCATGCTGCTCACACTAGGAAAACTGGCTGTTGATATGCAACAAATAATACTCAACACATCACTCACACCTCATATAAAAATTGCCTCACAGGAATGTCTTTCTTCTCAAGAATATAAAAGCCCATTTCCATTTAAAATGTTTTATTGAGTAAATGAAGTGTGTGTATGTGGACATGGTGTCTGTGAGGATGCTGACTTTTAAATATCTTTCTTGCAGAGACTTTCTCATGTATATCCTTATGGTGCTTCTGCTTATGTTTATAACATATGGGAAATTCTCTTGGGATGAATCTGCTCTCAATAAGGCTATTCGGAGTAAATTTACAAGGTAGGTAGTCTTGGAGGCATTCTCCAGCGGTAGAGTCCCACACTGATATGACCTGCTCAGGACCAGGGAAACTCAGGGAGAAGCCCAGTGTCCAGGGCTCCAGAAAAGTGTTTCCATGCTCAAGATGAGAATTTCTTTGTCTTTACTACTTTGAATAAATATCTTTGTCTTCTAAGTTTGAAAGAGTCAGTGATGAGAGGTTCCTTAGGCCATGTAATCCACTCCCTCTGTTCAATTTGCCTCTGCAAAATTGTAATCTAATGGTTTTTCACCAAATTAAAGATTGAGTCTACAGCCATACCACCCTGAACGCGCCCGATAAAAAAGAAAAAAAAATGATTGAGTTACGGCCATCTTCTCCTCTGATATGAAACATGGGAAAGTTATCACATTAACTAACAAACACTATTCTTCCTAGTGTTCATTGATACTAGACAAAAGGCACAGTTACTTTCTTTTTTTTTTTTCTTTTGGCTGAAGATTTTTTTTTATTAACTTAGTTTATTTTTCATTTCAATGAACATCTACAGAGATTTTGGAATTCCATTCATTCATTGTTGCACCCTTCTCCCCGCCCCCCCTCCACCCCATTTGCTCCTATCCTTGAAAAGCAAACAGTTACTTTCTTATTGGAAAACAGTAGAAGAATATATCACAGCTCTTTAAGGTCTGGGAGTCTCAGTGCAGTTCCAAAATGTAGTAGTAGTAGTTGTTGTTGTTGTTGTGGGTCATTGAGTCAAATAAAACTCATGAACAACAAATTTGAACCATACCCTATACTGTGCCATCGTCATCATCTCTGACATACTTGAGCCCATTGCTGCAGTCACTGTATCAATCCATCTGGTTGAGGGTCTTCCACTCTTTCACTTATCTTTCCCAGTATGATATCCCTTTGCAAGAAAATATTGCCTCCTAACAACATGCCCAAAGTATGTGAGACAAAGCTTCACCATCCTTGCTTCTAAGGAGCATTCTGACTGTACCTTTTCCAAGATATATCTATTTGGGTTTGTTTTTTTTTTACAGTCCATGGGATATTGGAAATAGAGCAACTTCTTTTTTTTTGAAGATGTTTTAAGTTCTTCAATGACATTCATTTAATGACTTATTGACTCTTTTTAATATTCATTGTAGGTGAATATAGATGTGATTCTTAATAAATTTATTGGTGTTTATTTATAGATAGAAAGAACTGAAAAATCTGAAGTTTGAAAATTTCCTTAGTATTAGGTTCTAGGAACAACTACTGGAAATGTTTTATTGTGCTATATGTCTATAAGTCTAAAAAGTGTAGTCTACATTTTGCAACATTTCTGAACTTATATGTAATATAAAACTTTTTAACTGAAAAGTTGT
Organism: Elephantulus edwardii; assembly: GCF_000299155.1. Taxonomy (NCBI): domain Eukaryota; kingdom Metazoa; phylum Chordata; class Mammalia; order Macroscelidea; family Macroscelididae; genus Elephantulus; species Elephantulus edwardii. Next base: position 1,057,173 of record NW_006400089.1, on the reverse strand, counting down.
TAGTAAATAAATTTTTAAACATTATTTTTACCTGCCCAAAATATTCAGTCTAATTGGTCTTTCAAAATATTATGGCTCTGAAATCTAAAATATTGATATGAATTCACTGTCAATAGCATATCAATAGACTTTCATAGATCCAGTGAAATAAAATATTTCAATCCTTCCCAGTATTTTATTGTCTTTGTTTTGCTATTAGTTGCAAAGAAATTCCTGCAACTTTTCCATAATGTTTTGCCTTTTAATAAGTGACTTGATTTGATACAAATTATGTTTTATTGGATTTCTGAGTAGAGCAAATCACAGGAAAATCCAGTTAATTGTTCTAACATTCCAGGGTGTATTATTTCATGTTTTGCAAAAGAGAGAATGATTTATATTCAACCAGTTACTAGCTAACTAATTTGACAAAAAATTGTGGCTGACCTTGGGGAGAATGGGAATCCCAGAACACTTGATTGTGCTCATGCAAAACCTATACTCAGACCAGGAAGCAGTCCTCAGAACAGAGTATGGTTCAAAATCAGGAAAGGAGTGTGTCAGGGATGTGTCCTGTCATCATACCTTTTCAATCTATATGCAGAATAGATTGTTTGGGAGGTTAGGCTTTATGAGAAGGAATATAGCATCAGGATTGGAGGAAGACTCAATAACATTATGCAGATGACACAACTTTGCTTGCTGGAATTGAGGAGGACCTGAAGTGCTTGCTAAAGGTCAAGGATTGTAGTCTTCAATATAGATTGAAGCTCAACAACAAGTAGACAAAGATTCTCACCACTGGGCCAATTGGCAGCACCATGATAGATGGAGAAGAGATTGAGGTTGTTAACAATTACAGCTTGCTCAATTCCACAATCAACACTCTTGGCACCAGCAGTCAGGAAATCAAAAGACAAATTGCACTGGGAAAATCTACTGTCAGGTTCCTCCCCAGAGTACTGAGAAGCAATGATGTCAGTCTAGAAACTAAGGCATGCCTGATCCATACCATGGTCTTCACAATTACTTGCAATTCATCAGAGATCTAGACAATGACTAAGGGTGACAGAAGAACTTTGAGTTGTGGTGGTGAAGAGTTTTGAACATATCATGAACCATCAAGAAAACAATCAAGTCTGTCTTGGAGAGAGTGAAACCAAGTTTCTCGTTGGAGGCGGGGGGGGAGAGAGAGAGAGAGAGAGAAAGAGAGAGATTTATATACATAGATCTATAGAAAGATATAGAGATAATGTTTATTTACAAAATTCGAACACATTGTTTTTCAGACCAGATTCTTCCAATTTCCCTCACCCACCAACCCATCAAATTGTACAACCCATAATAAAGTCCACCCTATCCCATGTCCCACACATCCTCATCACATCCTCATTGGAGGCTAGGATTTTGAAGCTCGACCTCACATACTTTGGGCACATGTCCAGGTGGGATCAGTTCTTGAAGAAAGACATCATGCTAGGGGGATAGCACATGAGAGAAAGATCCCAGATAAGATGTACTTATATAATAACTGAGGTAAAGTGGGTAAGTGTGTTGGAGCTTGTGAGACTGACTTAGGATAGGGCTGGCTTCAGAGCTGTAGTACATAAGGTCACTAGAGTAGCAGGTGACTCTAGGTTACATAACAACAACAGCATCATTGAGTATACCCACGTTATTACCCACCAATAAAAGTAATCCTGGTTTAAAGAAGTCTGAGCTTTTTATAAATTAGTAATCCAATATTCTACTGACAAACATCCTAGTAAAATTATGTGATTCTTTTCTGCCTCTCCATTTACAGACACAGTTCTTTTCATAGGGAGCTCTGGTGGCCTAGTGCTAAGAAGATGCACTACAATTTTGAATAGTTCAAATCCACCCATAGCTCCATGAGAGGATATACACTCTTTTCTCATGGGACTGATTACCTCTGAGATGGCACAGGAAAATTTCGCTCTCTCATTTGTGCAGATAAGTGGCTTCTGCCAGTAAATGGTGATGTGTACTAAACAAAGATGAGTTTGGTAGATTCTCTGAAATTGGAAATAAATTTTCTGAGCTTTAGTAGCTTATATGTTATTTCACATTTCACAAATCAGCAAGTATTAGACGTATTTCTCATGTTGTTGCACCTTGATATTGTCAGATGTATTTCAACTGAGAGTATTTTGTGAGATGTCTTGTGTGTCTAATTCATGACTCAGAGGGTGACTTGTCATCAGATTGTGGTGACCCCATTTTTCCCACAAAGAGGCAGGTGTCTGGTTTGGTAGGGCTATTTCCATATCATGGTTTGTAATGGAATGTTTAATCTGACTTCTTTTCTCCTTAGTGTATAATCCTGAAGCATCGGTCACTTCTAGGGTTTCAAATTTGTTAGCACCTACATGGAAGAACAGAAGCCTAACAGGGAAGAACTAGACAAAGTAGAACTCAAGACTTAGGGTTCCAGGCTTCATTTGGTGACCAGCGGTGGTAGTCAACACTTTGTTCTCGACCTTTGTGTCTACATGTGTAGAGTAAGGCAGCTTGATTTCTAATGCCTTAACAACAATGACAAAAATCTGTCATTTAATTGAATTTTTCTTATTTTTATTTTAAGTGGTGATGGAATATAAATAAAAGAAAATAATAGAGATAAGTAACCAGTCAATGAAGGAGGTACTCGCTCTACGTATCATGAATGCATAATAACTGCTTATTTTATCTACTGTATTGTTCAGGTACTGTGTAGAACTCTTATTTTATTACTTAATTAGTACAGACAGGACTTAAATATTCCTACATGGCTCAGCTCACTGCCTGGCCTCCAGTCTTGTAAACAATGAGGTATACAATGTGCACAGATGACGTCAGAACCATTGTTTCTGGGTCACACTCAAGTCTTGACTTTGTTTCGTCTCAGTTTGGCAGTAAGTATCAGGAAGTAGTGGTTTATCTGAGAGTTACAAAAACACAATATTGGCTTTAAAGACCCATGACCCATGATACTATTAATAATTTTACAAATACAAAATATGAGTCATATTAGTATACAAATGGGATCCAACAGTTACTTTCCAGAGCAGATGCTTAAAGTTTTTCTCTTCTGCAAATGGACCATGTTTTTCTGCCTCCTTTCTCTTTCTTCCCCTTCCTCCTTTCCTTGGCCCTGCTCTTTGCTTTCTTCTAATAGTACCTCTGTGTTTGCCAATTCTTTCTTGCTGCCTGGGGCTATCCAGGGCTGGCAGAGACAGTTCTACTTACTTTGCACTTCCCCTCCGTCTTCAGGGATATCCCCTCTCAACTGCTCCCACCCACCTCCACCTTGGCAGGGCTGCAGGTTGCATTGATTAAAGTTTTGTTATTGTTAACTGCTGTTGAATTGTACCCCCCCACCCCATCCCCCCAACACACTCATGGTGATCCTGTACCCAATACAGCAAAAATTGTCCATTCCTGTGTTATCCTTGTGAGTGGTATGGGTCAGACCATTGTGATCCAGTTCATGGACTGATTTTTTGGAAGCAGATCACCAGGATTTTCCTGTTAGTCTGTCTTAGTCTAGAAGTTTCACTGAAAACCTGTTCAGAAATCAGAGCAATATGCAGAACTCAAATTACAGGGTATTGTTGGCACAAGAGGCATTGTCCTGGAATTGAGCCTGAGTGGATTTGAACTGCCTGCCTTTATGTTGGTAGCACAATTCTCCACCCAGTTGGCCAACGAAGTTCAATTTTATTTTTTCAGAGTCCCTGAGAAAGGTTTAATTTAATGTAAATTAGAAAACAAAAATGTCAGGTAAAACATTTCTATTCTCATTGTTAAGTTTTCTTGTTGATGCAGAAACTGTTCTTGTTCTTGCATTGAACAGCACTGAAAAGTCCTCTGGCGGCCTGAACAGCATTGACTGCTGGTGGGAATGGAGCCTGACCAGGCTCCTGGATGGTCTGTATGGGGCTAGCATGCATAGAGCCCAGGTGGGTCTTCCACTTTGCTCTCCCAACACTAACACTCAGAATAATCAGGTGATATGGCATGAAAACAGTCCAAAAAGAAGTTGCTTCTTCACCTGTACAAACCTGTGAAACTTCTCTACTACACTCGGTCCATCAGGTTAGCATACTACAGCCTAGAAGATGCTGTGATATGGACTTCGAAGAGCTCCCAGGTTAAATCAGAAATAATGTTCTGACCTCCAGTTTAGCTGGCCATCACCTGGCACACACAGCCATTTGTAATACTGATTGATAATGCTATTTTTGCAGAATCTGCAGTCATTTCAATTTTTTTCTTCTTTCAGTCTGGAGCTCTTGGAGGAAAATACCATCTAATTGGTACATTAGTAATTAAACAGCTAAATATATCTTCAAATAATTTATGCAAGGTAAAATTATTTTTCTATCCTGAAAATAATTGAAGTTGGACTGTCAGATATTTAGCACCTCCGGTGACCCAATGGTTAGGGAGTTGTGCTGTTAACCCAGGGGCAGGAAGTTCAAATCCTCAAGTTGCTTTAAGGGAGAAAAATGGATAGTTTCCTACCTTTTAATTAACAGCCTATGAAAACTCACTGGAGGGTCAGCTATGAGTCAGTTTTGGTTTATTTATTTGTTTTTTTTAAAATACAAGTTACTTACAAAATTCTAATACATTGATTTCGAGAACAGATTCTTACAATTTCCCTCACACTCCCCACTATGAGTCAGTCTTGACTCTACTGCAATAAGTTTGAGTTTTAAAGAGATATTTAAGAAACTTTCATGCTGTGATGGTTAATCATATAGTTACTAAAAAAAAAGATTGGAGTTCAAGCTACTAGTCACAGGAGAAAGTAGCAGTCTACTGCAGCTCATCACAGCCATGGAAACCCTGTGGGTAGGTAGCTCCATGTAGATAGGTAGTTCTGGAGACTTGATGGGAATCAACAGCTTGGGATAATAACAGGAGACATTTGGGCAGGAAGCTGGTGGGTCCCTGTAATCTTCTCTGGGATAGATTCTCTGCAATAGGTGGGTGATCTGCCTGGTCTGAGGAATAGGAACCTTGGTCTTCCTTCCTAGGCTTTCCAAATATCTTTCTGCCTTTGCATTCTCCTGCAAGCCTGCTCAGTCAGTGACCTGTGGTGTAGAGGCCTGGCATTCCATGTGAAATCCCAGACAATGTAAAGTAGAATCTTTTGCTGACTGCTGTCTCCCTCATGTACTTGACCTTGATCATCACCCCTAGGATATAGCATTCCAATTGTCCAGGAATTCAAGCATCCTGGGTTCTAGGTACTCAGAAGACCCAGGGATCACCAGGCATGTCACATTTCAGAATCTGAGCTATGCCTCTCTGTGTCTAGGGTTCACAGACTTGCTGACTGGAATCTGCAATAGTTACCTATTTTGTCACTGTTGGTTTCTTTTACAGTTTCCCAGCTCCTTTACCAAAGACTCTCCTCCTGCCTGTACCCCTGAAGTGAGATGGCCTGTTAATTTCTGCATGATGGACCCAGAGAGACACAAGGTGTCCCCAAGCTATCACAAGGGCTCTGGGGGGAAAGAGGACTGTGTGTTCCGCCTGGGCAGGACAAGGTCAGTGTGTCCAGAGGACTGGTGACCATCAGTGCATGTGCTGGACATGACCATTTGCAGCCAGAAAAAGCTTCACAAAGGGTTCAGGGGCAGGCTTGTCAGTGCACAGTGATGGGGCAGCCCCCTGAGGGAAGAAGACGAAAGATTTTATCATTTCTAGATTAAAGAAAAGCAGCTTGTCCACAATCAGAGATAGTGTGCAACAGAATTAGATCTCAAATCTGCCTCCACCTTGACTGCATGGGAAAGAGCCTCCTTCCAATAAGTTGAGCTTATTCCTAGGATGTCTGAAGTCATGGAGCCTACTGGATGTTGGTTGCATGGACACCATACACCATAGTTCTCATACAACTCTGTAAAATACGGATGGCTCTGCTTTTGCATGACATTGCCCAGAGTAAGAGCTCAAGGCTTAAAGACAGGGCTGCTTCCAGGCTGGGTCAGGAATTGAGGCAGGTCATGTCTTGTATTCTGCTCCCTGGTGGCTCAGAAACTGGACACCTTCCAGGCTGAGTAGGGAATTGAGTCAGGTCTTGCCTTGTGACCTTCACCCTGGTGGCTCAGAGACTGGGCCCCTTCGGGCTGGGTCAGGAAGGCTCACAATGGCAGTGTGCTCCTTCACTTGTTGCCAAGCTCATTGGTGGCTCAGAGACTGGGCCCCTTCAGGCTGGGTCAGGAAGGTTCACAGTGACAGTGTGCTCCTTCACTTGTTGCCAAGCTCATACTAACATTGAATGGTGACACTGAGCAGTGGTTATCTACTATGCATTTGAGTATTATGAAAAAGGAAAGGAAACTGTCTGTTAGGCATCAAATGGTACAAATAATTTCTTTAAATGATTGAGTCCATTTGAGAAAAAGATTATGAACTCCTTGGTGCTAGAGCACTGAGACATCCGGCCCACAAACACTGGACTATGGGGAACTGGTGCCCTTCTCTTTGCCCCTGTCCAAGTATCCACCCTGGCTACTGGCAGCAAGAGGTCAGGGCAAAGAAAGAGGGACAAAGGGCAATTGAGTGGGCTCCCCAGATGCAAAAATGCTCATCGGTGCAGCTGTTTGAAGTGCAGGGGTTGTTTTCTTTGAGAAAGTTTGCTTCGGGCATTCCTGTGTGGAGTCTGCTTGGTTAAAATTCTGTGGATTTCACAGCCTCCTTGCTTGGTGTTGTTTTGCAGACCTGAAGCCTACACAGCCCTGAACAAACTCAGGACCATCCAATGGATCAACCAAGGCACCAGGGCTGTGTCTGTACACTTTACCCTCTACAACCCTCCAACTCGGCTCCTCACCAGCGTGTCTCTGAGGGCAGAAGTGCACCCCATGAACCCCATGCACCCCATAGGGCATCTCCATCTCTCCTCTCAGGTGGAATCCATTAGTATCTTCCACAATGACTCGTCCCTGAGCTGCCCCCTCATGGTTTCTGAGGTGAGTTTGTGTCAACTCCCCTACCTTATCACAGAGCCCAAGGAGAAGTACTACAAACTCAGGCTGGTCCACTCAACTGGGAATCCTCTTGTCCACAAACTGTGAGTCATTCCCAGTATACCACAGGCATTGGGGCATAAAGCCAGTTTCCCTGACAGGGAAGTCAATCACCATATACATGGGATGTACAGGTATAGATCTGCCGAAGCGTACACACATCATCACAGGAACCTTGGGGCTGGGCTAACAGCACAGCTCCCTATAGGCATGACACTAGACCTTCCTTAAGAGGTTCCAAAATTTAAGGAGCTTCAAAAGTTCTGTCTTCAAGATAAGTAATAATACATTCTCTAAAAAAATGAATTTGTATAAAAATTCCAAAATAAACAAAATAGCACAGTTTAAATCAACATTATTATTTTTCAGTTTTGCCTGTGGCTTCATTACCATCTACACATCTTTGCATTAATCACCAAAAATGTACTCTCCTTAATTTATTTGCAACTTTTTATATGGGAGCCATAAGGGACAATTCATATAACCTCAGAAGTAAAGCTTTCTGCTAATGTGGTTCAGTACAACAAAAGACCTTACCATTGGGCCAACGGGCAACATCACAATAAATGGAAAGATTGAAATTGTCAATGTTTTTATCTTGTTTGGATCTACAATCAACATCTTTTTTATCAGCAATCATGAGTTCTGGAGACATATTGCATGGAAAAGTCTGCAGTCAGGAACTTCTCCAAAGTCCAAAAGAGCAATGATTTTTATCCTAAAGACTAAGATGCCCCTTATTCAAGTCATAGTATATGCAGTCACCTGCTAGGCATCTGAAAGGCAGAGGATTAATAAGAATGGCAGGAGAAGAATTGTTGCCTTTGATTTGTAGTGTTTGAGAAGGTACAGAATATCCCAAGGACTACCAAAAGAACAAACAGTTTGTTTCTTGGAGAAAGTAAAACCAGAGTGCTTCTCTAAAGACAAGAATGATAAAGCTTCATTTTACATACTTTGGGCACATTTGTAGGAAAGTCTATTCCTTGGAAAGGGACATTGCAAAAAGAGCAGATGCAACGTGAGAGTGGCAGAGTCTGAGTTAAAAGATGGACACTCTCTCCCATAATCCAAAAAGAGCAGATGCAACGTGAGAGTGCCTGAGTCTGACTGCTGCCTGCTTCATTAAGGGAAACTTTCCCTGTCAATAGTATCCACAGAAGCAAACAGAGAGCTACTAGATCAGACACACCACACCACATGCTCCTTCCCCATTTCTACTAATTGTATAAGTTCAGTATTCATTGTTTACTCACAGTGTTACTCACAATTGTGGTACTAAGTGGGGTTTGTTAGGGAAATCGTTTGGGGAGTGAAAGAAGCAAAGAATATCTCATAATACAAGTCCAGGTTTAATCCGGCAATTTCAAGCCAAATTAACAGTAAAATACAATTCCTTAATTAGTAAAAGTCCTAGTTTCAGTTCAGCAACCAAATCCAAATCATCCAGCAAGGTTTGCCTCAGAACAGTTATAAGTCAGCTTCTCCTTCAATCATCCAGCAAGAACAAAAGAATTTTTAATTATTCCCTTTATCTCAGGGGCCACAGTCTCTCCACCACTATCAACAGTGTGTCACCACCAGGGTCTCAGTCTCACTAGGATCTTGCTCTCACCAAGTTCTCACTCTGGTCTTGGTCTTACCAGAGCCTTACTCCAATCTCCCTCAAATATTGCTGCCTAGTGTAGGAAGTACTCTATCTCATCCTGTTCCCACAGCTGTTGATGATTTGCAGAACCATGTATATACCATTAAGTAGCTGGAGACCAGAGGGGGCTAATGTACTGGCTAGAAAAGCTAAGTTTTAAGCTAATACTGAAGACATCTTGCTTAAAATAGAGGAAGGTTAGCAAGATAGGAAGACATTCTACTAAATTGATTGACATAGTGACTGTTACAATGGGCTCAAGTAAATTAGAAATTGTGAGGATGGCACAGGATAGGACAGAATTTAGATCTGTTGTTCATAGGATCACTATGAGTCATATTTGACTCAATGGCACATAACTGCAACAACAATAATGTCGTTCAATCTCTAATATATTTGGGCTATAGAACATGAAAAAGTCATGAAATTCTTTAATATGGAGAACATATATAGATGTGAGAAGTTCAAATGCTCAAAGAGGAGTGTGAAAGTAAATCTAAAGAGTGTTTTCTAGTTTACAAAGTACTTTCCATTATGCCATTTCCTTTCATTTGTGAAGTATTCATTAATCCTGTTTCAGTTATGGCAAACTAAAGCTCAGAAACAATATCTGAGCTAGATGGGTAAGTAGATATAGTTTTTGGGTATCATTGAATTGATTCTAGCTCATATATAATGGACCTTATAAATAATGGAATGTAATGTTGTGTAGTAGTGCACCATCATTACTGCCATTGCTTTGACTGAACTCATATTTGTAGCCACTCTGTCAATCTATCTGATTGAGGGTTTTCCTCAAGTAATCTGATCACTACAGTTTGTGAAAAGCTTGGTGAATTACTTTTAAAATCAGCTAGTGAAAATTATGGATCACAGTGGTGCAATCTGCAATCAGTCACGGATATGATGAAGGAAGGGATGGCGTTACATTTCTATTGTTTATGGGCTGCCATTCTTGTTAGATACCATTGAGTCAACTGCAACTCAAAGTGACCATATGAACAACAGAGTGAAACCTGGCCCTTTTCTGTGTCATCCTTATTGTCTTTGTCGTGCTCAAGCTGTTGCTGTAGTCACTGTGCCAATCTATCTAATTGAGGATATTCCTCTCTTTTGATGATCCTCTACCTCTCCCAGCATGGTATCTTTTCCCAAGAACTTCTTCCTCCTGACAGCATTGCCTAAGTATGTGAAATTTATTTAAGTAAGTGTCACTTTACTGTCCTGTCCTGGGCTGTCATTAGTCCAGGGCAAACTTCACAATATCTAACAATACACACATAGTCCCTGAGTGGTATAAACAGTTTTCTCTCAACTGTTAGCCTAATAGTTGATGGTTCAAATCCACTCAGAAACTCTACACAATAAAAGCCTAATATCTGTTTCCATATAAAGATTACAGTACAAGAAAATGCCATGAAGGAGTTCTGTTATAATACATGGGCTCTTTATAAGTGAGAATTGAATCCACTGGAATGGATTTAAGTGTTGGTTTTCTCTCTCTCTCTCTCTCTCTCTCTCTCTCTCTCTCTCTCTCTCTCACACACACACACACACACACACACACACAGAGTTACAGGCTATTCAGTCAGAACTGACTCATAGCTGACCCTCCAGTGGGTTTTCAGAGGCTATAGATTGCACTGGATGAGATTGGCCATTTTCCTCCAAGAGCAGTTGGTGGATTTGAACCACCTGCCTTTGGGATGGCAGTGAAACTCCTTACTCATTAGTTCACCAGGGCTTATATCTTTTGAATAATGAAGAGGAAAAACTGGAAGAGTCTGTAATGGAGGTCAGAAGATCGGACAGTAAGGACAATATCCATGCATAGTCTAAGAGTTTCAACGAGGCCAGTGACTTCCATGAGTTCGTTTGTACCCCCAGCACCTGGCACCAAGTAGGACTGGAGTATTTATGCATAAAGAGGTGTCATGCTGCTCCTCGTACTATAACAGTAGCAAGTTTATTATAAAAGCTGAGGAGCAAAAAATTCACATCTGTAATAATGACTCAAAACATGAGTGGTAAGGCCCTGGCCTTAAGAGATAAGACCTTATCAAAATATGTTAGTGTTTTTATTTCTTTTCTCTCTATCAGCTCATCTTTCTTGTGCTCAACTTAATTCATCTCTGTTTTCAACTCTACAATATGAATGACAAAGGCATCCTAAACTACTGGCGAAAACCGAGCAACTGGCTAAAGGTAGTCTGTCACTTCCTTTACAGAAAATACTAAAATTAAAATATATTTATCTGAAAAAAGAATTATAAGAAATTGATTATGCACTAGTTAATTCCAACATTATTACAGCTCTCTCCCTGTTGTGTTAATACTAAAATAAAATTTGGGATAAAATGTATATTTAGCAATTTTACAGCTAATTATATTACAGGTCTCACAGGATGCCAAATTCAGGCTTGCCTTTGGGAGTATCTCTGATTAGACTTTCTTTGCTCAACATTTCAGCTTTCTGTGATTGGATTGGGTCTTGCCTACTATGCAGCTTCAAGCCATCTTGTGATTCTTTCTAGAGACATTCTTGACAAATTTCATAAGGAATTCTTTGAAGAATATGTGGACTTCAGTCTTATCTCATCATGGAATCAGGTATGTCAGCATTTAGGTGCAATAAGAATAAAAGTTTACGGCATTGAAATCTATGGGGGAGAGAATAGTCTAAAAGTATTATATTTTAGGGCATTATTTTTATCGTAGAAGTATGCAATGAGGGTTGTAGAGTGGATTATATTTGGGGCTAGGGTGTGGGGTTTGGGGAGGTGGGGGG
>NW_006400089.1:1031274-1045586 GCF_000299155.1 Elephantulus edwardii | reverse complement strand
AAAAAAAAAAGAATAAAAGTTTATTACACTGCAATGCTATCCAAAAGAAGGGTTATAAAATTTTAGAAATGATTGAAGAATGGACTTATTTATGTTGGACAATGCTACCCTTTCTTTGAAGATAAGAGGCGACTCAGACAGGAAGAAGCCTGAAATCTTTAGGATGTGCTTTAGGAAACTGAGAGTGTATATATTCTGTGTGGACTAGAATCAAGAACATTGATCTATTTGTTGATCCATTGTTGATGCTGTCATCTCCCTGAATATTTTAATACTCTTATTTCCAAGCTTTATGAATATATATGCTTTTCTAAACTCATATTGTTAGGTGCTATTGACAACTATGACTCATAGTAATGCTATGAACCACAGATCTGAACCTTGATTTATCTTGCAACATCATTACAATCTCCTTCATGCTCAAAACTATTGTTTTATTTACTGTGTCAATCTATCTTCTTGAAGATTGACTTCACTTTGACTGATCCTCTGCCTTTCCTAGCATGATGCCTTTTTCTAAGGACTGACTCCTGACAACATGCCCAAAGTATGTGAGATCAATTTTCACAATCTTGTTTTGTTTTGTTTTTAGGAGTTTGTGTGAGTTTTTACGGTTGTTGATGTTGGGTTTTTTTTAAATTGAGATTTTAATGAAAATTTATAGAGACTTTAGATTTCCATTCATTCATTTTTGTACATTTTCTTCCCTGCCTATCCCTCCCCCCAGTTGGCTTTTCTCTTTAAAAAGAAAAAAATATTCTTTCATTGTTATACAATCTCACCCCACCCAGTCCACTTCACTATGCAGCTCTTATTCTGGACTCTTGTCGTGAAAATTATACTTAATCATATATTCCTTTTAAGCAGTTCTCTCCCTCACCTGTTTCAAGGCACTGTACATTATTTATCCCCTTTTCTTAGTTTTCCCCAACCCAGATGTCAGTCCCATTTTACAACAGTAGCATTATGCACTATCTGTCCTTTTATTACAGATATTTCACTCAACATAATGTCCTCTATGGTAAATGATTTTGTATAATATTTCATGAGTTCTTTGTTTTTCAATGCAGTATAGTATTATTCCATTGTGTGAATATACCACCATATTTCTCTATCCAGTCGTTTGTTTACGGGCACTTACGGTGTTTCCACCTCTTCGCTATTGTGAACAAAGCCGCAATAAACAGGGTGTGCATTTATCTGCTTGGGTGGCAGTTCCGGATTCTTTAGGGTATATTCCCAGTAGTGAATTACTGGGTCAAATGGTGTTTCTATTTCCAACTTTTTGAGAAAGCACCATACCATTTTCCATAGTGGCTGCAACATTTTACACTTCCACCGACAGGGAATAAGTGTTCCAGTTTCTCCACAACCTTGCCAGTATTTTCTATTTGTTGCTCTTTTGAATTTTGTTATTGTCACCACTGTGAAATGATATATCATAGTTGTTTTGATTTGCATCTCTCTTAGAGCTAGGAATTTTGAACATTTCTTCATGTGTTTGTTCACCATCTGAATGTTTTCTTTGGTGAAGTGTGTTCATATCTTGTGACCATTTTTCAATTGGGTTGTTTATCTTGTTGGTGCTCGTGTAGTCTATAAATTCTAGATGTAAGTCCCTTATCAGACACATCATTAACAAATATTTTTCCCCCGGTATGTTGCTTTCCTTTTTACCCTATTGGAGAACATATTTTGATGTGCATAGGGATTTGATTCTTACAAGTTCCCATTCATCTATTTTATCCTCTCCTCGTAGGTTTTTCAGAATGTTTGGAAGACTGTCATGTTGTGGATTAGGGCTTCCAGAGTTCTTCCAAGCTTTTCTCTCATGAAATTTATAGTCTTTGGTTTTAGTTCTAGGTCTTTGATCAACTTTGAATTGGGTCTTGTGTATGGAGTCAGGTGTAGGTCTTGCTTGAATATTCTGCAGATAGTTTTCCAAACTTGTCACCACCATTTGTTTAAAAAGCTGTCATTCCCCACTTAACTGATTTCATCTCCTTGTCAAAAATCAGAAGTCCATGGGTAGATGGTCTGATTCCTGGGTTCTCAATCCTATTCCATTGATTTATGTGTCTGTCATTATACCAGTACCACACTGTCTTGACTACCACAGCAGTGTAGTAGGATTTGAAATCAGGGCGTGAGATGCCTCCTACCTTGTTTTTTAAAAATAAGGAGTGTTTTGATTATTCTGGGGCTCTTTCCATTCCAAATAAAATTGGAGATTGCCTTTTCCATCTCATTGAAGAATGGAATTGGTATTTGTATTGGAATTGCAATGAACATGTAAATTGCCTTTGGTAGTATTGTCATTTTCACAATATTGAGTCTTTCCATCCAAGAGCAAAGTAATTCTTTTCCATTTCTCCAGGTCTCTTTTTAGTTCTTGTAGTAGTTTTGTAATTTTCTTTGAATAGGTCTTTTGTGTTTCTAGTTAGATTTACTCCCAAGTATTTAATCTTGTGATTAGCTATTTTGATGAGCATTTCTGTGTTCTCTTTGTCACTGTATAGAAACTCAATTGATTTTTGTATGTTGATCTTGTGACCTGCCACTTTGCTGAATTGTTCAACTATGTCCAGTAGTTTTCTTGTCGAGTCTTTAGGGTATTTTAAGTATACTATCATATCATCTTCATATAGAGATTATTTTAACTCCTCTTTGCCAATTTGGATACTCTTATTTCCTTCTCTTGTCTTCTTGCTATTGTTAAGACTTCAAATACAATATTGAATAGAAGAGATGATAGTGGGCATCCTTGTCTAGTTCCTGTTCTCAAAGGAAATTCCTTTACTCTCTCTCCATTGAGAACAATGTTGGTTCTTGGATTTGTGTGTATACTTTTTACTATGTTGAGGAAATTCTCCTCTATTCCTATTTTGTTGAGTGTTTTAATCAGGAAAGGGTGTTGGATTTTGTCAAAGTCCTTTTCTGCATTAATTGATAGGATCATATGGTTCTTGTTCTTTGCTTTGTTAATATGAGGAAGTATACTGATTGTTTTTGTTTTGATGAAATATCCTTGCATACCTGTTATGAATTCCACTTGGTCCTGGTGAATTAGTTTTGATGTATTGTTGGGTTCCATTGGCCAATATTTTATTCAGGATGTTTTTATCCATGTTCATGAGAGAGGTAGGCCTATAGTTTTCTATTTTGGTTGTGTCCTTACCTAATTTTTGTATCAAGAATATGTTTGCTTCATAGAATGAGTCTGGGAGAATGCCATCTTCTGCTGTTTTTTTAACATACACTATGTAGAGTTGGTGATAGTTCTTCTCTGAATGTTTGATAAAATTCAATTATAAAACCATCTGGTCCCTTTTTATGGATGAAAGTTGTTTTATTACCTTTTCAGTTTCTTCTTTTGTAACGTGTCTGCTCAAGGGTTCAATTTCAGTTTGTATCAGTTTAGATAGGTTGTGATTTTCACAGTATTTGTGCATTTCTTCGAGGTTTTCATATTTGACTATAGTTTTTGCTAATATTTCATTTTTAACCTCTTTATTTTAGTTGATTCTGTTGTGACATTGCCTATTTCATCTTTTATTCAGATTATTTGTGTCTTTTCCTTTGTCAATTTTTCTAGTGATTTGTCGATTTTATTGACCTTTTCGAAGAACCGATTCCTGGTTGTTTTATGGTTTCAATAGTTTTTCTATTTGCCCTAAATTTTATAATTTCAGGCTTTTTTTAGAGGGTGTTAGGTTTTCTTGCTGTTCTTTTTCAATTTGTTGGAGATGTTGAGTTAGGGTCAATGGTCATTTTTTCCTGCCTTTTGATGTGTTTGTTTATTGCTATAAATTAACCTCTGATTACTGCTTTGGCTGTTTCCCAGAGGTTTTGGTGAGTTGTGTTTTCATTGTCATTTGTTTCAAGAAACTTTTTTCTTCTATTTTTTGTATTTTCTAGTACCCAATCATGTTCAAGCAAGGTGTTGTTCAGCTTCCAAATGTATGGTGTTTTTTTTTCTCACCTTTATTCTCTTGTTATTAATTTCTAATTTTGTAGCATTGTTGTCTAAGAAGATGCTTTGTAGTATTTCTATGTTTTTGGTTTGGGTTTTTTTTTATTTATTTATTGATGCTTGCCTTGTGACCTAAAATGTGATCTGTTCTGGAGAATGTTCCAAGCACTTTGGAGAAGAAGGTGTACTGTGCTCTTTTGGGCTGCATTAACCTATCAATATCTAGGAGATCAAGTCGGTTTATTGTATGGTTTAATTCTTCAACATCTTTTTTAGTATCTTTCTGGTTTTTCTATCTATTCTCGAGAGTGGTATATTGACATCTACTACTTATATATTTTCTTTTTCAGTTTTGTTAATTTTTTTTATATATTTTGCAGGTCTCTTTTGGTGCATAGATATTTATTATTGTTATGTCCTCTTGTTCTATTGACCCTTTAAGCATTATGTAGTGACCTTCCGTGTCCTTTGTGACAGATTTTGCTTTGAAATTTATGTTATCAGAGATTAATTTCGCTATTCCTGCTTTTTCTGGTTGTCATTTGCTTAGTATATTTTCCCTCACCCTTTTAATTTCAGTCTTTATCTTCATTTTTCAGATGTGTCCCTTGTAGACACATATTGATGGATTTTCTTTTTTTATATAATCTGTTATTCTTTTTATCTTCAGTGGTGCATTTAAATAATTCATATTCAATGTGATTATTGAGAGGCAAGGTTTTTGTGGTATCATTTTGTTGAGTTCGTTTTGGTGTTGTTGCTATCTACTTTGGTCCATGCTGCTTTCTGTGGCACCTCTGTAAGAAGGACGTCCCTCAGTCTTTCCTGCAACACTGGTCTTGTTTTTACAAACTCCCTTAGGTTCTGTATATCTGTGAATAGCTTGACCTTTCCTTCGTATTTGATGTACAGTTTTGCTGGGTACAGTACAATTTTGCTTGGTTCACAGTTGTGTTCTTTGAGTGTTCGATATATAGCTTCCACTGTCTTCTTGCTCACATGGTTTCTGCTGAGACATTGACACTTAATCTTACCTGCTCTCCCTTATAGGTAACTCATTGTTTCTCCCTCACTGCTTTCAGAATTCTATCCTTATCTTTTGTTCTGGCAAATTTGACTATGATATGTCTTGGTGTTTTTCTTTTGGGGTCTATTCTATATATTCAGCCAACTACTTGAATATATGTTCTCTCATTCTTAATTATGCCTAGGTAGTTTTCTTCTAGCAATTCTTACACCACTTTTTCAGTGCCTTTTCCAATTATGTGCATGTTATATCTCTTGATGGTGTCCCACATTAATCTTAGGTTTTCTTCTTTCTTTTTTTTTTATTCTGCTTTTTGTTCTAGAAAATCAGTGGTGACAATTTTATCTCCTATTTCACTTATTCTTTGTTCTATCTCTTCAACTCTATTTATGTGTCCCTCCAACATGTTGAGAGCATCTGAAACATGGGTCCTCATATTTTGCATTGTGTTTTTTTCAGAGTCTCTAGTGCTATGCTTATTTTCTCTTCATTGTTTTGGATTATTTTTTTAAGCTCCTTCTGGGTTTTGCTTGCAATGCCCTTTACTTTTTCAAATTTGTCTTTTACCCATTGGAAATATGCAATCATTGTTCTTTTAAATTCTGTGTCAGTAAGTTCCATCAGACTTTCTGGTTTCAGGAAATTCATTGATACTGTGTCACTTTTTGGTAGTGACATCTTGGTTTGGGCTTGTGTAGAGTCTAAGGTAGCCTGCTTCTTATGTGACATTACTGTGGTAGAGTGTTTCATACCTGAGGGGATAGTAGGTTCTTGATCTGAAGTTACTTTTCCAGAAGAGGGTGGGACTACTACCCTGCCTGTGTTTCTATCTGAATTCCTGACCCAATGGAAGAGCTGTTTCAGTTCAGGAGAGAAAAGACCTGTGAAAACAGCCTCTTTTTTCAGACAACTGTTGCAGCTAGGCCATTCTAAGGTGCTCTGGACTAAAGGCGGTTAACTGACTGGAAGTAAGGAAATGTAAGACAGAGTGTGGAGACATGCACAGGGCAGGCATGCAAGCAGGGTGGGCACAGATGCAGATGCATGCAGGATGGGGGTGCATGTGCAGGCACCTGAATAGAAAACCAAGAAGGCTTGGTTTTCCCTTCAAGAACTGGGTCTGCCACCTCACATGAACTCCAGCTGTCTCACTCTGTTCTCCTTGAGCTTAAGGGGTTCCACGTGGTCCAAACAGCAGTGAACCCCACAAAGTACCTCACTCAAATTCCAGATGTGGTCTGGGTTTGGAGTCACTCTGAGTCTTGCGTCACTCCTAATTTTCACAGTCCTTGCTTCTAAGGATTGCAATTCCTCCAAGCGAGATGTGTTTGTTCTTTTGGCAGTTCATGGTAAAAGCAGTATGAGAGGCACTAATTTCACTTCAGTCTTTCCTATTCATTATTTGATTTCCAGATGTATATGAAGCAATTGAAAATATAATGGCTTACCTTAGGTGCTTCTTGATACAAATTATTAAAATAAATAGGAATTAAAAAATAAATGAATAGAAATAATGTACCAAATAAATTGACAGTCACTAACTTAATGATGGTAGTGTATATCTAATGGCTAACTTAAAGTAAAAAGAAAAAGAAAGAAATAAAAAGTAAATAAACCACTACCACTATGTAGTCATGTGCCTTCCAAACACTTAGAGAAACATAACTAAATGAAGCAAAATTTTAAAAATAAAAATATGTAACATAATTTTTGTTGTTGTTGTTAGGTGCTGAAGAATGG
The DNA here is from genome assembly GCF_000299155.1 of Elephantulus edwardii. Taxonomy (NCBI): domain Eukaryota; kingdom Metazoa; phylum Chordata; class Mammalia; order Macroscelidea; family Macroscelididae; genus Elephantulus; species Elephantulus edwardii. Next base: position 1,038,846 of record NW_006400089.1, on the reverse strand, counting down.
AGTATGACTCATAGCAATCTTCTAAACAACAGATAAGAACCCTGATCTATCAGTACCACTCTCATTATCTCTTAGCAACTTTATAAACAATAGATCTGAACCCTGTCTTATCCTCTGCCATCCTCATCATCTCTGATACACTTGAGCCTATTGCTGCTGTCACTGTGTCATTCTATCTCATAGAGGGTTTTCCTTTCTTTCGTTGAACCCTTGCCAAGGGACAGACCCTCCTAGCAACATGGTCAAAGTATGTGAGACAAAACCTTGTCAATATTGCCTCCAAAGAGCATTATGGCTATACTTTTTCCAAGACATATCTGTTCTTTTGGTTGTCCATGGGACATTGTTCTTCTCAAACACCACTGTCATCTGTATTAACACACTAACTCTCAAATTCACAGCAAGTGATTGAAAAGATAATGGTCTGAATAAAACACATAATCTTCAAACTGGCATCATTGCTCCTCAGTAATTTAGACAAATCCCTGACAGTGGACTTGCCCAATGCAATATGTCTCCTGAGCTTCTTAAAGCTGGTGCCAAATGTGTTGATTGTGGATCCAAATAAGATTAAATAATTGACAATTTAAAACTTTTCTCTCTCTGTCATGATGTTGCTTATTGGTCCAGTGGTGAGGATTTCTGTCTTCTTAATGTTGAGATCAATTATTGAATGTGCAGAATTCTATCATTCTAGCTTCAGCCTCATTTCTGTCACTGAGTCTATGTTTTCCAAGCTACTGATCCTTCTTCCCTGTTCATAATTTTTTTGTTCCAGTCGTCCATTATTACCAATGCATCTTGACTGCATGCTAGATCAATTTCTGACTACATAAGTTGGTAGAAATCTTCCATTTCTTCTTCTTTGGTTCTAGTTTTCAATGCATATATTTGAATGATAGTGGTATTCACTGGACTTCCTTGTATGTGGATAGATATTATCCTGTCACTCACTACATTGTATTTCATGATGGATCTAGAAATGACTTTTTTTAGCAAGTCAACTTTTAATTAGCATGTTATTGTGTACCATTGAGTTGAAAGTGACGGACAGCTGATCCTCTAGTGGATTTTCAGAGGCATCAAATTACATAGGACGAGACTATCCATCCTTCTCTAGCAGAGCAGCTGGTGGATTCAAAATGCATGTCTTTGGGATTACATTGCATTTTCTTACCACTGAGCCACCAGAGCTCCCTTAATTAGCATAGATTCAGATTATAATTTTTATTGGTGGTTTAACATGCAGGATAAATATGTGCCATGATTTCATTCATCAATTGCTTATCATCAGATATTTCAAACAAAGTTATTACTTATACAAACCAGAAAATTTGTGCAAACATCATTGAGTGAATAGTTGTTAGATTAGTCTCTTACAATGAATTTTTTAGAATGGATTGCTGAATTAAATCATCTCATCTTTTTAAAAAAATTTATTTTAATGAACATTTACAGAGATTTTGGATTTCCATTCATTCACTGTTGCACTTTTCTCCCTGCCCACCCCTCCACCCCAGTTCACTCCTCTTTGAAAAGTAAAAGAAAAATTCTCTCATTGGTATACAATCCCCCCTCCCGCCGAGTACACTCCACTATGCAACCTTCATTCTGGACTCGTGTCATAATCATAATACCTAATTATACATCACTTTTAAACTGTTCTCTTCCTCATCTGCTTCAATGCAGTATACATAATTTATCCAATTATTCTCAGTCTTACCCCAACCCTGATGTCAATCCTGTTCTGCAATAGTGGCATTATGCACTATTTGTCTTTTTGTGACTGTGACTTTTAAAATTATGAATCCAACCCCATTTTTTTCTCACCTTTTCATCCCCCACATAGTAGATCATCTGATTAAAAATATCCCATGCCAAGCCATCTCACTTCACCAAGACCTAGGATGTCAGTATTTATACATTCCATTTATTCTTAGCAGCGTCCAACTTTCCTACATTCATGTTTTTCGCATTCCACATTCCAATCACTAGTGTCTGTTTACAGCTATTCTCCTTTCTTTGTATTTCCGTATCTGAGATCTCAATCTCAATTGCCATGTCTACTAGTCTAAGTGCTAGTCTGAGTGTGCTCAATTGTACACAGAGTTTTCGAAGGCCTGTTATTTCAGAAGTTAATGGCCGCTCCTTCTTCCCATTCTGTCTTAATTTGTGTTTTGTTTTCTTTTTTAAAATAATAGAATCTGACAGACAAACATTTTCCAGAAAAGAACAGATGAAAGACATTTACCCAATTAGAAAAATGACCAATAGATTCAATCTTGCTACCCACCCTGGCCACATATATTTTGCCCCATCCCTTTCCCCACTCCACCACCATCCCTTCCTACTTCTGCCTAAACCATTCAACATCTCTCTCCCCTTGACCAGCCCTTGATAGGATGGCTTAAGTCTCAAGCTATCAGAATTTCTGTGATTCTGAACATGCCATGCTACTGCCAGTCTCTTATGATAGTATCTCTTCAATTTAAAAGTCTGTAAGTACAATTGTCAATTACAAGTATCAAGGATGGCTTCTTTTCTCAGAAAGTTCTGAGAAAAAGTTCTTTGGCTTGTACTTCAACTCCAGGATTGACCTCTTGTGGGTTAATACCTCTTCTCTTCCATTTGCAGCAAGGTACTGATGCAAGAGGATAGTTTCTCAGGAAGGAGTGATGTGTCCTCTAGGACTGGTGCAAAATTTTTGTTTCTTGGCCCAAGAGCTGAAGGCCCAAGTGCCTCAAACTATTTTATCTGGGAGTGTCAGGCCCCATAGGCCCCTGATTGACACAACCCTGCTTGCTGTAACTGAGGAGTACTTGAAGCGCTTGCTGCAGAAGGTCAAAGACTGCAGCTTTCAATATGGATTGAAGTTCAACATCAAGAAAACAAAGATTCTCACCACTGGGCCAATTGGCAGCATCAGTATGGATGGTGAAGAGACTGAGATAGTTACCAGTTTTAGTTTGATTTGCCCCACAGGCAACACTCTTGGTACCATCAGCCAGGAAATCAAGAGACAAATTGCATTGGTAAAGTCCACTGTCAGGGACCTCTCCAGAATACTGAAGAGTAATGATGTCAGGCTGGAGACTAAGGTGTGCCTGATCCAGGCTATAGTCTTCGCAATTGTGTACTATGCATTAGAGAGTTGGACAATAACTAGGGATGATAGAAAGAGAATTGATGCCTTTGAGCTGTGGTGCTGAAGAAGAGTGTTGACTATACCACGAAATGCTAGGAAAACAAACGAACAGGTTTATCCTGGAGAGGGTGAAGTCAAACTGCTCCTTGGGGTCAAGGATTCTGAAGCTTCGTCTGACATACTTTGGGCATGTTGCAAGGAGGGACATCATGTTTGGGAGAGTGGAAGGACAGCACAGGAAAGGAAGACCCTACATGAGATGGATCGATTCAGTGATGCAAGCAGTGGGAGTAGGTGTGTAGGAGACAATGAGGTTGTCACAGGGTAGAACAAGGTTTATGGCTGTTGTACATTCGGTCACTATAAGTCACAGGCAACTTGACAGCACATAACAACAATAATGTTGAGATGTAATCAATATTTAAGATTATGATCCTTGATCTGCAAATCTTTCTCATTTTCAACAAGCAAGTTGTATCTAATGCAGGTTGTTGATGAGTCTTCCTCCAATCGTGATGCCACATTTTTCTTCATAGAAGCCATATTCTTTTTTATTATTTTAATTTTTTTCTACTAGTTTATTTACAAAATTCAAATAGAAATTTGAACAAATTCTTTCAATTTCCCTCACCCTCCCACCCTTCAAATTGTACAACCCAATTCTTAATCCCCCCTTCCCCCTGCTCATCCACATCTCTCCACTCCAGCCTCTCCTAGCCCTCCTGGATTCTTATATTCATTACACAGTAACAGTTTTATACAATATTTATCCTTATGTGACTGAGTTAGTTCACTCAGCATAATGCTCTCCAGTCCCTCCCAAGTTAGGTAATAATTTACAAATTTATTGCTCCTGCATGCTTCATAGTATTCTATTGTGTGAATGTACCGTAATTTCTCAATTCATTCATTTGTGGTTGGGGATTTGGGCTGTTTCTATGTTCTTGCAATGGTGAATAATGCTGCTATGAACATTGATGTACAAATCTCAGTTTGTGCCTCAGTTCTCATATTCTCAGGGAATATTCCAAGTAGTGGGATAGCTGGGTCATATGGAATTTCTATGTTCAGCTTTTTGAGGAAGTGCCAAACTGCCTTTCAGAATTGTTGCACCATTTTACAATCCCACTAACAATGTATAAGAGTTCCATTCTAGCCACATCCTCTCCAGCTTCTATTACTTTAAATTTGTTTTAAATAACTGTTAAATTTGCCACTCTTACTGGAGTGAGATTGTACCTCATTGTGGTTTTGATTTGCATCTCTCTTACTGCCAGTGATTTGAAGCATTTCTTCATGTGTCTGTTTGCCATTTGAGTATCTTCAGCTGTGAAAATTCTTTCCATGTTGTTTGCCCATTTTGTAATTGGGTTATCAGTCTTTTTCTTGCCCAGGGGTATTCTATAAACTTTTGTTATAAGACTCTTGTTTGAAATTGAATTACCAAATGTTTATTCCTCTTCTGTTTGGTTTTCTTTACACCCTGTTGGGAAAAGTTTTTGATATGCATGGAGATTTAATCTTCAGAAGGTCCCATGCATCAATTTTATCCTCTTTAGATTGTGTATTTCTGGTTGTATTTGGAAGTCTCTTTATACCTCTGACTAGTACTCCTAAGCTCGATCCCAGTTTGTCCCTTAAGAATGTTATGGTTTTAGACTTTAATCCCAGGTCTCTGATCCACCTTGAGTTGATTTTTGTGTATGGTGTGAGATGTGAATCCTGTTTCAGCTTTCTCCAGGTGGAAATCCAGTTTTGCCAGTACCATTTGCTGAAGAGGTTATCATTTCCCCATTTGATAGCTTTTGTTTCCTTGTCGAATATCAGTTGACCATCTATTTCTAGGTTCTCAATTCTGTTCCATTGATCTATGTGCCTATCATTGTATCAGTACCATGCTGTTTTGTTCGCCACTGCTGTATAGTAGGTTTTGAGGACAGGGACTGCTATACCTCCAACTTAATTTTTGTTTCTCAGAAGTGTTTTATTTATTCAGAGTCTCTTGTCTCTTCAAATAAATTTCAATAATTTCCCTTTCAGTCTCCTTGAAAAATGAATTTGGTATCTGGATTGGTATTGCGTTGAACATGTAGATTGCTTTTGGTAGGATTGTCATTTTCACCATATTGACTCTCCCTCTGCATGAACAGGGCCCATGTTTTCCATTTCTTTAGGTCTTTTATTGTATCTTTCAGAAATGCATAGAGGATATATTCTTGAATAATTTATTCAACATAGTTATTGAATATGTATGAAGAAAGGAACTAAGCCTGATGTACATGTTTCCTGATTTGAAACCATGCAGTGTTTTTTTATGACAACAGCGTTTTGGTATAGGTACAGATTTTGTATGAGCATAATTAAGTGTTCTAGGATTCTCATTCTACTCAATGTTAGCCATTGTTTGTTATGATCCACACAGTGAAATGTTTTTGCATAGTCAATAAAACATAAACGGACATCCTTCTGGTATTCTGTGCTTTCAACCAGGACATATCTGAGATCAACAATGATATCCCTAGTGCCACTGACTTTTCTAAACCCAGCTTTAACTTCTGGTATTTCTCTGTCAATGTGCTGTTCCAGCTGTTTTTTGATAGCTTCAGCAATATTTTTCTTGCATATAGTATTCACAATTTTGCTCGATAATATCCACATTGTCATCTTTCTTGGGAATGGATGATCTCTTCTATATGGAACAAATATGGATCTCTTCTAGTCAGTTGTCCTTCAAATTTCCTAGCATAAAATGATGAACACCAAAACAACTATGAGATATCATCTCACCCCAATAAGAATAGCAAAATGTAACAGAACAGCAAGCCACAAATGCTGGTGATGTTGCGAAAAAACTGGAACCCTTATTCACTGTTGGTGGGAGTGTAAAATGGTGCAACCACTGTGAAGGTGGTGCGGCGCTTTCTCAAAAACTTGCAAATAGAGATAGCATTTGACCCAGCAATTCCACAACTGGGAATATACCCCAAAGAGACCATAACTGACATCCAAGCAGATATATGCATACCCATGCTTATCATGGCTTAGTTCACAATACCAAGGAGTTGGAAACAACCTAAGTGCCCATCAACAAACGAATGGATAGAGAAGATCTGGTATATTCACACAATGGAATACTACGCTGCATTGAAAAACAAGGAACTTATGCAATATTATTCAAAATGGGTGACCCTGGAGGACATTATGCTGAATGAAGTACCTCAGTAAATAAAGGACAAATACTGCACAGTGCCACTGTTGTAAAACAGGGATCAGGGTTGGGGAGAGACTGAGATAAATGAGTTCAGGAATGTATACTGCATTGAAACAGATAAGAGAGAAAACTGTTTAAAAGGGATATGTGATTAGGTATTTTTGTCATGACAGTAGTGCAGAGCGAAGGCTGCATAGTGGAGTGGACCTGGGGGAGGGTTTGTAAAACAATGAAAGAATTTTTCTTTTACTTTTCCAAGATGGTAGTGTACTGGGGGGAGGGTTGGGAGGGGAGAAAAGTGCAACAATGAAAGAATGGAAACCCAAAGTCTCTGTAAATTTTCTTTACATTAATAATAAATTTTAAAAAATATTAATTGCACTGGGGAAAATATCTCTTTAGGAAAGTATTTGCTATTGAGCTGTAATTAAGACAGTGCAATGATTACGTATAACTGTGGGCCCCTTTATTATCTATCCCAACTTAAAGCCAAAGTTCACATTATTCTCATACAGCCCCTAGTTTGAGATTAAGCATGGTGTAGATACTGGTTCTGGTATTGCTGTCAAATGCAAGATTCCCCTTAAGAAAATCTATGCTCTAAGCTTTCTATTGCTTTGAATGAGATTTGGTTAGATTGACGATGGCTTTGCCCAATTGTTATCTATCTCTTTTCCGTTCACAGGTGGCATGCTTTCATTATGGTCTCAAAACTTTCTTTGTCACATCCTGTTTCACATAACGTTTATTTGAAAAATACCTCTAAATAAAGCTCTTTTATTTAGAGGCCTGTCCTTAACTCAGATCTGCTACCCAGAAGATGCTAAACGGGCAGTGTGTTAACTGGGATGTTCAATTGATCCCCACCCGGTCCTTTCCCCCCTCGTCTCTGACAACCATCAAAAAATAATTGATTCTGTTTGTATGCTTTTCCTTGATTTTTAAAAAATAATAGTGGACTAATACTGAGTGTGGAAATTACAGAACAATATCATCGATTTCACATACAAGCAAGATTCTACTGAAGATTATCCAAAAACGACTGGAACAGCACATCAGCAGAGAATTGCCAGAAGTCCAGGCTGGACTTAGAAGGGGTCATAGTAGTAGGGATATTGTAGCTGATGTTAGATGGATCTTAGCTGAAAGCAGGGAATACCAGAAGAAGGTCTATCTGTGTTTCATTGATTATGCAAAGGCATTTGACTGTGGGGAT
>NW_006400089.1:1026221-1029153 GCF_000299155.1 Elephantulus edwardii | reverse complement strand
ACTGTTCTGGAGTTTCCACATTCAGTTGGGAATGGGAACAAATATAGATCTCTTCCAGTCAGTTGGCCAAGTTGTTCTCCAGATTTCTTCGCACAAGTTGGTGAGCACATTCAGGCCAACATCTGTTATCTGAAAGACTTCAATTGGTATACCATCTATTCCTGGGGCCTTATTTTTTGCTATTTCCTTCGAAGCAGCTTGAACTTCTTCCTTCATCACCGTAGGCTCTTGCGCATATGTTATTTCTTTAAATTCCTCTGTATCTGCCAATTCCTTTCTATATAATAACTCAGTATATTCCTTCCTTTAGTGCCTGGCTTATTTGTTCAATGTGATGTTCTATAGTTTCATCCATGTCCTTACTCCTTAATATTGCATAGAATAGTTTGTATATCCATTCACAGGTGAATGGACCCTTAACTTATTTCTACCTCTTGATAGTTGTGAATGTCATGGTGAACATGAATGTGCATATATGTCTGCACATATCTCCCAGCTCTTATTTCTTTGATATGTGTACCTAGTAAAATATGGCTTCAAAACTGAAAGAAGACTCATCAGCAACTAATATAATGTCCATGGCACAACCTTGCTTACAGAAAGTGAAGAAAACTTGAAGCACTTCTAGTGGCCTGGTGGATAGGGAGGTGCACTACCAATGTAAAGATGGGTGGTTCAAGTCCACCAGCTGTTTTATGGGAGAAAGACAGATAGTGTCATCTTCTGTAATTTACAGCCTCTGAAAGCCCACTGGACAATCAGTTATGAGTCATCGCAATTCAAATGCAATGAGTTGTTGAAGAAGCTCAAAGTCTACAGCCATCAATAGGGATTTCTCTTTTCTTCTTTTTGTTTTAATTTAAATAAAATGGGTTTTTTTTTATACTTCTTGTCTTACAAAGTTCCTATACATTGTTTTTCACACCAGATATTTCGTATTTACTTTACCCATCTCTCCCTGCATCCATCAAATTGTGCAACCTATAATTAAACACCCCACCGCTGCCCATTCTCACACTTCTCCTCCCCTGCTCCACCCCTTCTTGGATCCTCATACACATTCTACAATAATGGTCTTATACAGTATTTGTCCTTATGGGCCTGAGTTAGTTCACTTAGCATAATGTTTTCCAGTAATGGGGATTTCTTGCTCTCAACATCAAGAAAACAAAAATCCTCACCAATAGACAACATCATGACAGGTGGTGAAAAGATTGAAGTTGTCAACAACTTCATTTTATTTGGAGCCATGATAACATGATAACAACAATCATGAAATCAAAAGATATATTGTATTGGGAAAATCTGATATCAAAAACCTTCCTAAAGTGCTAAAGAGTAAGGATTTCAATTTAAAGACAGAGGAGCATCTTATCTAAGCCAGGGCATTTTCAATTGCTTCCTATGCATCTGAAAGTTGGGCAATGAAAAGGGAAGGCCAAAGGAAACTGGATATTTTTGAACTGTAGTGTCGCAAAAGAGTATGAATATCACTCTTCCAAGAGAACAAACAGGTAAGTTTGGAGGAAGTGTAATCAGAGTGCTCATAAGAGCCAATATGAAATTTTGTCTAATTTTCAGCATTTTGTCAGAAGCGACCAGTCCTTGGAAAAACACATCACATTGGGAAATCTAAAGGGTCACCAAAAGAGAGCATGGCAGTCAACAACACCCAACACCTGAGAAATTCCTTTTAAAGAGACTGTCTTTCCTCAATTAATGTTTTATGGTATTAATGGAATCTTGATTGGGATTACACTGTAAATCACTTTGAGCAGTATTGGCAGCTTCACAATGCTAAGTCTCCTTAATGATGAACAAAATATGTTCTTCTACTGGTGTAGGTCTGTCTTTGTTTATTGCAGTGGTGATTTATAGTTTTCTTTGTATAAGTTTTTTTTTGTGTCTTTGGTTATAATTATTCCTGTGTATTTCATTCTTTTGGTAGCTGTTAAAAATGTTATTTTTTACTGATTTTCTTTTCTGAGTTTTCTTTGTTGTTGAGGAGAAATCTCATTGATGTTGTCTTGTACCATGTGTCTTTGCTGAATCTATCAATTAATTATAAAATTAATCATATCATCTGCAAATTGGATAGTTTTACTTCTTCCCTTACCAACAATTTGGTCCAACAATTTAGACACCTTTTAATCATCTTTCTTGTCTTACTGCTCTGGCTAGAACAATCAGTATGCTATTGGATAGAAGGTATTTGAGGGCATCCTTCTCTGCATTTAGTATTTCTCCATAGTGTGCAATATTGGTCATTGGTTTTATGTATGTGCCTGTAATTATATTGAAGAATTTTCCTTGTTGTTGTTATATGCCATCAAGTTGCTTGCAACTCATAGTGACCCTATATACAACAACTCTGAATCCTGCTCTATCCTGACCAACCTTATTGTCTCTGACATACCTACCCACATTACCCCAGTCACTGAGTCAATCCATCTCAGACAGTCTTCCTCTCTTCTGCTATCCCACCACCCTCCTAAACATGATATTCCTCTCCAAAGACTACTCCCTCCTTGCAACATATACAAAGTAGGTCACTACTTTCAGCAGAAACTTTCTTGCATGTGATGTTAATGACACTTTTCAGTAATTTCTGCACTCTTCCCATTCCAAAGAAAGATGGCCTGACAGAGTGTGGAAATTATCAACTCATCAATAACCTGTGTTGTGCAGATGACACAACTTTTCTTGCTGAAACTGAGGAGGGCATGAAGTGATTGCTGCAGAATGTCAAGGACTATAGTCTTAAATATTAATTGAAGCTCAACATCAAGAAAATAAAGATTCTCATCACTGGGCCAATTGGCAGCATCCTGTTATACTGTGAAGAGATTGAGAGTATTTTTTTAATTGATTTATTTTTCATTTCAGTGAACATCTACAGAGATTTTGGAATTCCATTCATTCATTGTTGCAC
>NW_006400089.1:1023762-1025081 GCF_000299155.1 Elephantulus edwardii | reverse complement strand
TAACAAATGGTGTTGGCAAAATTGGAAATCTATCTGCAGAAGAATTAAACAAGATCCCCACCTCACTCCATATACAAAAACCAACTCCAGGAGGATCATGGACCTAGGACTAAAACTAAGGACTATAAACTTGGAAGAACTTTAGTAGTCCTAATCCACAACATAAAGAATCTTTCAAGTATTCTGAAAAATTTACAACCAGGAGAAGATAAAATAGATGAATGGGACCTTCTGAGAATTAAATCCCTATGCGCATCCAGAAACTTCTCTAACAGGGTAAAAAGGGAAGCCACAGACTGGAAAAAAGTGTTTGGTAATGACATGTCAGATAATGGACTTATATCTAGAATTTATAAAATACTGGAGCACCACAACGAGATTGAGATTATTAACAGCTTCCATTTGCTTGGTACCATAATGAACATTCTTGGTACTAGCAGCCAGAAAATCAAAAGATGAATTGAATTGGGAAAGTCTGCTGTCAAGGATCTCTGCAAAGTCCTAAAGAGCAACAATGTCAGTCTGGAGACTAAGGTGCACCTAATGCAGGCCATAGTCTTCTCAATTACATGATATTTGTCAGAAAGCTGGACAATGACAGGGATGATAGAAGGAGAATTGATGCCTTTGAACGTGCTGCTGGAGAAGAGTACTGAATATACCATAGAGTGCTAGGAGAACAAACAGGTTCAGTGTAGAGGGGTGAAACCAGACTGCTCCTTGGAGGCAAGGATTCTAAAACTTTGTCTGACATACTTTGGCCATGTTGCAAGGAGGGACATGTCCTTGGAGAGGGACATCATGCTTATGCTTATGCTTCTTTTGGTGGAGGAACAATGCAAAAGAGGAAGACCCTCAATGAGATATATTGACTGAGTGACTGGGGTAATGGGGGTAGATGTGTCATAGAGAGCAAGGTCCAGATGAGTCACATGAGACTCAATGGCACCTAACAACAACAACAACAACAACTTGGTTTTGATGATCTGACAGCTTGTATCTTAAGCTTTCTTGGCTTCTGTGATTCCAAAAACGTCGACTGCTGACATTTTTCTTTTGACCAGTGTCTCTTAAGTTTAGTTGTACTGTCTCCAAGGGAAGTTGACGTGTCCTGTAGAACCCCTGTGTAGGGGGCTGATTGTGGAACAGACCACCAATTACTCATATGCAAGTTCAAGCTGAAGCTGAGGAAAATTAAACCAAATCCACAGAAGCCAAAATATGACTTTGATTTCATACCACCTAAATTTCAGAATCATCTCAGGAACAGGTTTGAGGCCTTGAACACTAATGAGCGAAGACCAGATGAGTTGTGGGAG
>NW_006400089.1:1019113-1022017 GCF_000299155.1 Elephantulus edwardii | reverse complement strand
GGTCCTTGGAGAGGGACATCATGCTTGGGAGGGTGGAGGGACAGCGCAGGAGGGGAAGACCCTCTATGAGATGGATTGATTTGGTGACTGGGGTAATCGGGATGGGTGTGTCAGAGGTGGTGTGGTTGGCACAGGATAGAGCAGGGTTTAGGGCTGTTGTGGTTAGGGTTGCTATGGGTCGAGGGCACATAACAACAACAACATCATACAAACAAGGAAACTTAGCTAATACTGATAACAAACCAAGTCAAACCAAACCCACTACCATTAAATTTCTTTCAACTGTTATCAACCCTCTATCAGGCTTCTGAGGCTATAAATCTTCAGCAGAGACATCCTTCCTCTCTCTTATAGAACAGCTGATGAGTTAAAACCTCTTGATTAGCAGCCAGCATGTTGCATACTGTATCATCAGAGTTTCTTCCTAGTTCTGGGACATTGGTCACTTGAGATTTCTGTGTATGTCTCTCCTTTTCTTCATTGTCCCTTCAGCCTCTGCCTATCCTGCAGCTTATCTGGTTCCCACTTCTGTGGGCTGATTTGTCGAACAGGTTCCTGGTATACAATCAGAGGGAGTTACCACTAAAGCTGAAGCTTGCTTCTAGGTGCTATAAAAACATAGCATCTTCCAGACAGAAATTGATAATAAGTATGATTAAATGGATATGAATTGGAACAGAATCAGGGAGTATTGAAAAAGCATAATGGGCTTTGGAGTCAGTAACTGAGGACTGCCTTCTACCTCTTCTTTAACAACGTGCCTTGGGTTAGGTGACTTGACTTCCATTGAGTAAATTGGGACTATAAAACTTGTTAGTTTTGAACGTAAATTCATTTATGTATGTGTGTGTGTGTGTGTGTGTGTGTGTGTGTGTGTGTGTAGAGAGAGAGAGAGAGATAGAATACAACCCTGGCATACTCCCTTCCCAATTCCAAACCATGAAGTGTTTGCTGGCTGTTTGCACAACAACTAGGTATAGGTTCCACATGAGGACAATTAACTGTTCTGGGATTCCCATTCTTCTCAATGTCAGCCACAACTTGTTAAGATCCACATAATCAAAAGCCTTTGCATAGTCAATGAAGCACAGACATTTCTCTGGGACTTAGTTTTCTGCCAAGATCCATCAACATTAGCTGTAATATACCAGGTGCACCTTAGTCTCCAGAGAGACACCGTTGCTCTTGAGTACTTTAGAGAGGTCCCTAACAGCAGACTTTCCCATCGCAATACATTTTTTAATTTCCTGGCTGCTGGTGCCAAGAGTGTTGATGTCTTTGAAATCCTGCTTGAACTTCTTGCAGTGTCCTATGTATGTACTGTTTCAACCATTTTTGAATGATCTTCAGCAGTATTTTGTTTGCATGTGATATCAATGATAATGTTTGATAATTTCCACATTCAGTTGAATTACCTTTCTTGGGATTGGAAACAAATATGGACCTCTTCAAATTTGTTGGCTAGATATCTGCCCTCCACATTTCCTGGCATAAACTGGTGAGTGCATCCAAAGCTGCATCTGTTAATTGAAACAAATCAGTTGGTATTCCATCAATTCCTGTGGTCTTGTTTATGCCGGTGCTTCCAATGCAGTTTCTACTTCTTCCTGTTTATATGGCTCCTGTTTTTATGGTACTTCTTGAATTTTTTCAGTGTTAATCAATTCTTTCTGGTACAGTGACTCTGTGGATTCTCTCAATCTTCTTTTGATGCTTTCTGAGTCATTCAATATATTGCCAATTGAATCTTTCAGTATTGCGACATGAAGCTTAAATTTTTTTTTTTAGTTCTCTCATCTTGAAAAATGCAGAGCTAGTTCTTCCCTTTTTATTCTTCAATTCTAGCTTTCTGCATATTCCATTATTATACTTTGTTTTGTCCTCCTGAGCTGCCCTTTGAAATAATCTGTTCCACTGTTTTACTTTAACATGGTTTCATTTTGCTTTGGCTTCTTGTAGCTCCTGTGCCTTTTTAGAGTGTCTTCTGACATCCATTTTGATTTTTTTCCTTTTTACTCTGTTTTTGTAATGACCTTTTCCTTTCTTCATGAATGATATCCTTTATAAAACCACACAACTCATCTGGTCTTTGACCTATTCTTAAGATGATAATGAAATTCAGATGGAATTTATTTGAGAGCATATCTAGATTTCTGTAGACTTATTTTTCTTTTATTTGGCCTCAATTTGAACTTCATTATGAGTAAATGATGATATCAACCACATTCTGCCTTGACTGTTGATATTGAGTTTCTCCAATGATTTCTTCCACAAATACAGTCAATCTGATTCCTATGTAGCACATCAAGTGAGATCCATATGTAAAGTCATAATTTTTGTTTTTGTTTTTTAAAAAAGGTCTTTGATACCACAACAAGATAAAAGTAAATAATCCAATAGAAAAATAGGCACAGGATATGAACAGGCACTTCACCAAAGACGACATTCAGATGGCTAACAAGCACATGAAGAAATGTTCAAAATCCCTAGCTCTAAGAGAGATGCAAATTAAAACAATTATGAGATATCATCTCACCCCAATCAAAATAGCAGAATTTAACAGAACAGCAAGCAATAAATGCTGGCGAGGTTGTGGAGAGACTGGAACCCTTATTCACTGTTGGTGGGAGTGTAAAATGGTGCAACCCCTGTGGAAAACGGTATGGTGCTTTCTCAGAATTGCAAATAGAGATACCACTTGACCCAGCAATTCCACTACTGGGAATATACCCCAAAGAGACCAAAGCTAACATCCAAGCAGATATATGCACACCCATGTTCATTGTGGGTTTGTTCACAATAGCAAGGAGTTGGAAACAACCTAAGTGCCCATCAACAAATGAATGGATAGAGAAGCTCTGGTATATTCACACAATGGAATACTATGCTCCATTGAAAAACAAG
>NW_006400089.1:1014877-1017085 GCF_000299155.1 Elephantulus edwardii | reverse complement strand
AGAAGAAGAAGAAGAAGAAGAAGAAGAAGAAGAAGAAGAAGAAGAAGAAGAAGAAGAAGAAGAAGAAGAAGAAGAAGAAGAAGAAGAAGAAAATTATATGGAAAAAAGAAATATGTTATGTATATATTTGTTATATATATAGTTACATGTCTATATATATGTGTGTATTTACTTATTTGTTTGTATAATAAACAAAGCTGAACGGGGTAAAAAGGTATTTGAAATACATAAATCATTGTAAATACAACATTTAATCATTTTATTTCCACCTTCATTTCTGTCACCAAGCCCATATTTTCCAGCTACTATTCCTTCTTCACTGTTTCCTACTTTTGCATTCCAGTCACCAATTATTGTTAACACAACCTGACTGCATGTTTGGTCAGTTTCACACTGCAAAAATTGGTAAAAATTCTCTTCTTCCTCCTTGGCCCTAGATGCAATATTTGAATAATAGTCACGTTAACAAGCCTTCCTTATCCATATGGATATTTTTCTATCACTCACGACATTGTATTTCGGTATAGAACTTGAAATTGACTTTTTTACTATGAATGCAACACCATTCTTCTTCTGTTTTTCGTTCCCTACATAGTATACCATATAATTATCTAATTAAAGTGGCCAAAGAGGGTCCATCTCATCTCACTAATGCTTAGCATGTTGATATTCATGCGTTCTATTTCATTTTTAAAAATTTCCAGTTTTCTAACATTCAAACTACATACAATCCATATTCCAATTATTAAATGACGTTTGTTATTGTTTTTCCTCATTCCAACTTACTTCCAATTTGGGTTCTACCACTACACTACTATAATTATCCTCTTTCTTTAATGTTCATAGGGTTTTCAAAGTCCTGCTATTTAGGAAGTAGATGGCCCATCCTGCTTCCTAGTCTGTATTAATCAGGGAGTTCCACCAAGATCTGTCCACCATGGGAAACCATTATGACATTTGACTCACCAGTGGCACAGATTTCAGTCTCACAGTAATCCTAAGTTATCTCAGTACACAAAACTGACAGACAATTGCTATACCACTTAGAACAATGTTCTCTCCAAACACAATTAATACCAGCCTTCAGCTTATTGTTAACAAAATCTGAAAAAGCTAATCAGCTTATATTTGATTGCTAACACAATCAGAAATTCTGCCCAAGCTGTTTATACCCAGTTTTGAAGAAAATAAAAAACCCCACTTACCCTCCAGGATCCAACTGCTACAAGATGGAGGCACATTATCAGGCAGGTCTCAACCAGCTTTTAAATACAAAGTACCACCCACCTGATCCTGTTTGCTTAAACAAGAGGCTTCCCACACACTGTTGATTGTTAAAGAAATCTGAAACAGCCAATCTGCTTATACATGATTGCTGTATGTAGACATACACATACATTTTGTTTTTAGTTAATATTGAGTTGGCCCTCAATGTACAACAAAGTGAAATGCTACCTTGCCCTGAGCCATCTCAATGGTAGTTGCAGATAATGTAATTTTGTTGTTATCTCTAAAATTTTATTATAGGCATGAAAGTTTACAAAGCAGATTAATATTCCATTCAACCTTCTCAAGCACTGCTCTGTTGATTATATGTGATTGGTTGCTCTAAGGAGTGAATGCTTCCCTTGTGTTACTGGCTACTTTTTGTTCTGACAATTGTGATGAAAGAAGAAGTCCAGGCTTCTCTGAGGGACTTGGTAAAAATAAAGCCCCAGAAATTGGTGGAATACCAATTGACGTATTTCAGCAAAATGCTGGCCTGTATCCAGAGTACAACTACTTGGCCAACTGATTGGAAGAGATCCATATTTATTCCCATTCCAAAAAAAGGTAACCCAACAGAGTATGAAATTTATCAAACAATATCAGACCAAGAAAACAAATTTTCTCACCACTGGGCCAATTGGCAGTATCAGTATGGATGGTGAAGAGATTGAGATAATTAACAGTTTTCGTTTACTTGGCTCCACAGTCAACATTCTTGGTAACAACAGCCAGGAAATCAAGAGATGAATTGTATTGGGAAAGTCAGCTGTGAGGGACCTCTCAAGAGTACTGAAGAGCAACGACATCAGGCTGGAAACTACGGTGTGCCTGATCTGGGCTATAGTCTTCATAATTACATACTATGCATCAGAGAGTTGGACAGTGAATGGGGATGATAGAAAGAAAATTGATGCCTTTGAGTTGTGGTGCTGGAGAAGA
>NW_006400089.1:992606-1011214 GCF_000299155.1 Elephantulus edwardii | reverse complement strand
AACCTCTGGGAAACAGCCAAAGCAGTAATCAGAGGTCAATTTATAGCAATTAGCAAACACATCAAAAGACAGGAAAAACAGACTATTGACTCTCTAACCCAATATCTCCAGCAAATTGAAAAAGAACAGCAAGAAAACCCGACACCCTTTAGAACAGTGTTTAGGGCTCTTGCACACAGGGTCACTATGAGTCGCTAGTGACTCAATGGTACATAACAACAACAACAACCATTGATTCTTGATCATATGAAATTGTTTACCATTGAAAAAAACCCTTTTTGGTACAGTGACATAGTGTTTTCTTCCATCTTCTCTATACTTCCTGAATCATTCACGATTTTGCCCATAGATACTTTCTGTATTGCAATTTGAGATTAAAAATTATTTTTCAATTCTTTCAGCCTGCAAAATGTGAAGTATTTTCTTCCTTTTGATTTTCTAACTTCAGTTCTTTGTACATTTCACTATGATTATTTTCTTTGCCTTTTCAATTTATCCTTGAAAATCTTCTATTCAACTCTCTTACTTAAGCATATCTTCTCTTTGTCTTGGCTTCACTACATTCTAGCTCAATGTTTAGAGTCTCTTCTGGCATTTATTTTGGTCTTTTCATTTTGTCCTGTCTTTTTTATAATGACTTTTTAATTTTTTCTTGGATGATATCTTTATGTCATCCCGCAACACATCTATTCTTCATTCCTTAGTGCTCAATACATCGAATCTATCCTCGAGATGATTTCTAAATTCATCTGGGCTAGATTCAAAGTCATATTTTGGACTTTGTAGACTTCTTTACATTTTCTTCCACTTCAGTTTTAATTTGCACATGAGTAATTGATAGTCTTTTCCAAAGTCAGCCCCTGGCCTTGTTTTGATTGCTGATATTAAGCTTCTCCATTATCTCTTTCCACAGAGTCAATATGAGTCTTGTGTAGTATTTTAGGTAAAGTCTATATGTATAATTGATATTTATGTTTTTAAAGACAGAAATTTTTTAAAGAAAGTATATGTAGAATTGATATTTATGTTTTTAAAGAAAGACATTTTTAAAAGAAAGAGGGCTGGGAGGGTAGAGAACTGCAGGAATGAATGAATGGAAATCCGAATTCTCTGTAAATGATCATTAAAATTATTTTTAAAAAAGAAAGACATTTGCAAGGAATAAAAACTCACTGTAAAAAATTCTATTATTTGTTCTCCAGACTCATTAAGAGATTTCCTAGTAACATGCCAGAATTCACTTGAAGGAGAGACCAGTCCTTGGAGGGATATCATGCTTGGAAGGGTAGAGGGGCAGTGCAGGAAAGGAAGACCTTTAATGAGATGGATTGATTCAGTGAATGGGGTAATTGGAGTAGGTGTGTCAGAGACAATAAGATTGGCACAAGATAGAGGAGGGTTTAGGACTGTTGTACATAGGATCACTATGAGTCATAGATGATTCAATGGAACATAACAACAACAACATCTTGATTGCATATTCAACCAATTTCAGACAACAAAAGTTAATCAAAGTCCTCAATTTCTTCACCTTTGGCTTCACTTGGTGGTGAATATGTTTTAATAATAGTTGTATTAACAGGTCTTCCTGGTATGTTTATTAATAGTATCCTATCACTCACAGCATTGTACTTGAGGATTGACTTTGAAATGTTCTTGATAATGAATTTGTTTTCAGTTTTTTATTCCTGACATAGTAAATTATCTTGTTGTCTGATTCAAAGTGGACAATGCTAGTCTATCTCACTAATGTCTAGGATTTTGATTTTTATGTGTTCCCTTTTCTTCTTGAAAAATTCTGTTATTCCTTCATTCATACCTTATACATTTCTTGTTCCATTTATTAATGGATGTTTGCAGCTGTTTCTCCTCATTTTAACTGTTTTCTAATCTGAGAGACACTGCCTCTGGTATTATATTTAATAGTGTTCCTCTGTTATCCATTCCTTTTATTTCAGAAGTTGATGGCTAATCCTGCTTCTTCATCTATTTTAGTCTGGAAATTCCACTGAAACTTGCTCACCATAGGTGACCTTGCTGGTATTTCAAATACCAATGGCATAGCTTTTTTCAGCTTCACAATGACCCAAAAGTCACCCCAGTACAGCAAATTGACACATAAGTACTGTACTTATAAAAACAAATTATAAAACAAGCAAGCATATGAATATCAAACAAACATGTATGCTGTGGGAAATAGAAAACAAACTAATCTGACACAATGTATCTTCCAGCCCAGCAGAAATTCAGACTTGTGATGCCCAGTCTAAACCAAATTCATTGCCATTAAATCAGAACCCACTGATGGCTGACTACTCTACAGTGGTTTTTTAGAGACTGAAAATTTTACAGGAAGAGATTGCCCATCTTTCTTTCAATGAGGAAGCTGGTAGATTCAAATGACCAGAAAGGGGCCACCTTTAGAAGAACAGTACAGCTTCTTATGGACTACACCACCAGAGCATTTATGTTGCTACTATTGTTGTTGTTTGATGTAGAGTTGTAATCAACCCATAGCTTACTCTTCTGTGGGTTTTCAGAAGCAGTAAATCACACAGGAGGAGAGTGTCCATTCTTCTTCCACAGAGCAGCTGGTAGAATAGGGAACAGTGTGCCTTTGGGATTACAGTGCAGCTTCTCATCACTAGACCGCCACAGCACCCTAAGTTGCTGCTTGAAAATGTAACATTTCACCTGTAGCTTACATTATATTTCTCTTGAGAGATGCTAGCTGGAACCTTGCTCATCCCCATGTCCCCTGAACTTTAGAGTATACTGTAAGTATACTCTAAAGTGCCAGTATACTCTAAAGGGAAATAACACATGAGAGCCACTCATGAATTTAGACTAGGGTTTCTTTTTATTTGTTTTTTGTTTTAGTTTTTGTTTTTTAAAGAAACGTGTTTAATTGGATGATTTCCGTAACTATACACAAAGTGTCCAACCATCACCATTCCAGTGAAGTACAAAACATTAAGTTACAGGATGTGGGAACAAAAGGTGCACCAAGGTGGCAACTTTCTATCCTGGTTGCTTCTAGGGTAGGGAGTAAGGTCTTTTATTTTTTAAAACCAAGCCCCTCATTTCAATGTACAAAAAAATTCCTCTGATTTGATATTAAACTGTATTGAAACAAAATGGACTAAAAAGCAAATACTACTCTATGTTGGAGTAGAGGTGGGGGGAAAGAATGAGTCCTTCAAAACAGGAGGGGAGGGAGGCAGCTGGAGGAAGGTTCTGTGACTAAAACCCCAAAGGGTCACTCAGGATGCTCATTTTTTACTTTTAGTGGTCTCAGGAAAGTTTGATTTTTCTTCTTTCTTACCTTTTATGTTTTCTTGGAAATTTAGCCAGCTAGCCACATGACCATCTTGACTTTCCTCAAAGTTTTTCTGCCACTCCCTCTCTCATTTGGCTTTTTCTTGGACTTCAATCTCTTCTACCCTTTGTCGCTTCCTTTCATACATCTCTTTGGCTTCTCTTTCTTTTCTTTTAATTTACAGTTCAGCAAAGAGCTCCATGGTCTGTTTGTATACTGCCTGTTTCAACAGCTCAGGATCATCTTCCACATTTGTAGTCTTCCCTTCTTTCTTTAATTGCTTTATTTGCTCTTTTACAGTGTGTTGCACATATTCTTTTCCTGCCTGAATTACATACAGGGCCCTCTTCTTTTGTTCCTGATCCAGTAGCAACATGTAAGTTTTGTCCACAGCTTCTAAGTCCTTTTGTGCTTGATCAGCATCATCCTGATTTTTTGTCAGGATGCACCAAAATAGATAACTCAAAGGGGCTCAAGCTGAAGTAGGAGGAACCAGGACGGGTCTATCTTTCAATTTGATTTTTGGATGTTAAACCAAATCTCTCTTCTCTAATTGCTTCACCTCACTGTAGAAGATCATAAACACATCCTCTGTGCTGCCTCTGCCACTCCACCTGAAGCCCCGCTTTCCCCAGAACCTGCCATTTCTCCAACCCAGCCACCTAGACTAGATTTTAATTGTCAGGTTTTATTGTGGGCTCTGTACCAATTAATGATAACAATAATAAAATACTACAGCTTTGGCCATACAGATTTTAAAGTCTTCAGCTTTTATTCTTTTCTGTTTGTTTTCCCCATCATAATCTTGGTAATATCAGATGAGATTGTGTAGCTAAATGTACTTCTCTGATGAAGCAGTCAGTAGAAATGTTAGGAGCTCTCAGAGGAATTGCTGATGTAGTTGAAGACACATGGCATGTATCATTTCAGTGGCTGGATTTGAAGCAGGTCTTTTCACCAACTATCTAGTTTCCTTGTTTTTCTGAGCCTTAGTTTTTATACTTATAAAGTGAGAATACCTGTCTATGATGCTGAAACAGGAACAGTTTGTATTCAAAGCTGTGCCATATTCCATACATATGAAGAGAGAAGAGGGAGTTAACTTGCACTGAACACAATGTTCCGGGAGAAATGACCTCTGTCCCAATTAATTTTTTTACCACACAATAAAATGAGGTTTAGATAAGGAAAATTAATAGTCTCAAACTTTGCATAGGCATAAAGATCAGAATTTGAGCCTAGATTTTTTTAAAAAAATGTGTTGCAACATGTATTTACTCCCAGTTCTGACTTTTCATTTTTAGGTGACTTATACTGACTAGTTGATCTTTGATCTTAATAACATAATTAATTCAGTGAACATTTTTAGCAAGTTCTGTGTGCCCATGGCTGGCAAGAATAAATGAAATGTCCATGACATACTGAACTACTATATTCTTTCTTCTCAGAAAGTTCGATGGCTCCAAGGAATCCTCTTATTCCTCTTGATATTGAAAAGCACTTACCTTCTCAGCACTCCAAGGATATTGGTCTACAGCTTCTTCACACAGTATCACTCGTTCTCCAGAATCATCATGTCTGGGGTAAGAACTCCCCACGCTGTTATATTAATTAGCTAGTGTTATATTTAAATGTCATCTAGTCAATCCATAGCCACCCTTTGAACAATAGGTCAGAACCTTGTCCTTACTGCATCTTTCTCACAATCTCCACCATGTACATTGTTGTGATCACTGTGCCATTCATTTTGTTGAAGATTTTCCTCTCTGTCACTGGCCTTCCACTTCTCCCGACATGGCATCTTTTTCTAAGAATTTGCACCTCCTAATAATATGCTCCAAGTATGTGAGATGAAGTTTCACTATCCTTGCCTCTAGGAAGTACTTCTTGTTGTACTTCTTCCAGGATAGACTTGTTCATTATTTTGGCAGTCCATGGGATATTCAGCACTCTTCTCCAGTACCACAATTCAAAGCTAGTAATTCTTATTTGGTCTTAATTATTTTTGTCCAACTTTCACACACATGTGTAGCAATTGAAAATACTTTGGGTTGGGTCAAATGCACCGTAGTCTTTAAACTTACTCATTTGATCTCTACTAAGGTCCTTGACAGCAGATTTTCCCAATATAGCACATTTTTTTACTTCTTAACTGCTGCTACTGTGATACTGATTGTGGATAATCCAACCAAACTAGATTCACCTTTTCAGTTTTCAAGGGAGAGAGAGACATTTTGAAAGATAAAATGAAGATCTAGAATTTCAGAATTTTAATCCATTATAGTATGGTTTTATATCACTGACCACAGTAGTTACATGATAAATTATGTTTACAGCATTTTAAATAATAATTTGTTAAATACTTTCTTTGCAATAAGGCCATTTGGTGACTTATGTTAATGTACAGGTTTAATGTCCAGGGCTACTAACCTCCAGATCAGTTGTTTGAATCCACTAGCCACTGGGCAAAAGAGAGATGAGGCATTCTGCTTGTGTAAAGATTTACTTACTCAGAAACCTGTGGGGCACTTCCACTCTGGCCTAGTAGGTTACCATGACTCATTGGCAGTGGGTGCTCTGCATTATATTTCGCTATGGCTTATTATTGTTATTTATGAAAGTTACTATTAACAATTAATGAGTGTTTTCTACATGCTAGATAATGATGCCCAAATCCTCTAAAATATTGTTTCATTTAATTATCACCACCAAAATTTGGGAAGATGCTGTTCTTTGTTAGAGGTAAGGAAAGGAGGCTAAGAGAAGCAAAGACATTCATTTTGCTGACATAGTCAGGCAGTGCACACTTCCTCATTTGGGTTCTGGAGAAGCCTCTCTCTAATGCCCTGCTCCTTTCTCCTATAACTCTCTGCTTCCAAGGCATTCCAAGCATGGAAACTAAGGGTAGCCACATCCCAGTCTAAGGGTGACTTTGAAGTCCAATAAAGTAAGTGAAGCCAGGAATGTGGAGAGGCCCAGGCTACTGACAATGGTCCCTGGTGTGTGGTTAAATCTGCTTGGCCCTGGTATGTGGAAGGGTCTGACTGGAGCTACACATGTAGGGGACACCAGAGTTGCCACCTCTGCAGCAACCACAATTGTAATCAAGTGATAGATACTCTGTGTCATCGGGCCCAATTTGGGAATCTCAGAGTCCCTGACTCACCAAGGACCCCAGGCACTTGCAAGAACTCCTCAGTCCTTCTAAATTTAGCCTTGGTGAATAGGCTCTGTAAGCCAGAGAAGCAAGAGCAGGTCTTCTCAAAGGCCTTACTTCCAATCCTAGCTCTGCCTCTTCAGGACCTACCACTGAACTGTGGGTCAGGTACCATGCCTGGAAGATCGTTGCTATGTTTGAAGATTACGTGTTTATGAAATTGATTTAATTACTAAACTGGTTATTATTAAGATTATTCAAAATCAGCCACACTCATAGCAATGATGTCAATTGTGGCTCATGCTAAGATAGACTGTTACCTCTTCCTCAGCTGATGGTTGGAACTGCCAACTTTTGTTTCTTGACTAAGTGTTTAACTACTGCACCGCCAAGGCTCATTTAAAACCAAATTGTCTCATCTAGCAGCATATAAAAATGCTTTTTAGTTTAAGGATAAAATCTCTGAATATAAATAAACTGAGCCTCAATTAGCCACAGAATTCCATCTGTTTAGACATTACAAGTGCTGAAGGGCAGTAAAAGGAGAACCATGGAGCCAGTCTCTTCTACTAAGAAAAGGGGCTCATGAATCACTTGCTTTCCTCTGATTTCACAAATGTCATGATTCTGCTTCTGCTGTAAAGAACTTCAGTTGAATTCTGGCATGTTACTAGGAAATCTCTTAATGCAAGACCCGAGTTGAAGCAAATAGAATGAGGAGTCCAGCTGGACAGAATGAGTTCAGGACGGGTTCACATGCATGGCCTGTGTGGCCTGGGACAACTGACTGAATGCCTGACATCCAAATTGAGGAAATACTTGTCATTCCCAAGATGTGTGAGTGAACTGAGTGAGTGAGATTCAAGGGTCCCACATGGTAAAGCCCTGGATCTCAGGCTGTTGTCTCAGTCCATTAAAACAGTCAGGGCAATAACACGTAATAGGAAAATGAAATAAAAATAATAAGATATTTATCACAAAATTACCTTCCTCTATTTTATATCCTTGAGTTGTAGTACTTATGAATGCTGTCGGGAGAATATTGAATGACCCAGGAAGCATTAAAAAAAGAAGAAAGGAGTACACAGTCACTTAGCAAAAAGAATTGGCTAACACAGAAGAATTTCATGAAATAACATTGAACAAGAGCTTATGGTAAGGAAGGAGGAAGTTCAAGCTGCTCTGAAGTTGTTGTTGTTATGTGCTGTTGGATCACCTGCAACTCATAGTGACCCTATTTACAATAGCCCTAAACCCTGCTCTGTCCTGTGCCAAGATCATTGTCTCTGACACAACCACCCCCTTAACCCAGTCCCTGAATCATCCCACCTCATAGAGGGTCTTCCTCTCCTGCACTGTCTCTCCACCCTCCCAAGTGTGACATACTCCTCCAAGGACTGGTCCCTCCTTGCAACATGTCCAAAGTATGTCAGACGAAGCTTCAGAATTCTTGCCTCCAAGAAGCAGCCTGGTTGAGCCCTCTCCAGGATGAACTTACTCATTTTCTTAGCAGTCCATGGAATTTTCAATACTCTTCTCCAACATCACAGCTCAAAAGCATCAATTCTCCTTCTATCCTCCCTAGTCATTGTCCAAATCTCTGACACATACCAAGTGATTTCAAAGACTGTTATTGGGCACACCTTAGTCTCCAGAGTGACACCATTGCTCTTCAGTACTTTGGAGAGGTCTCTAACAGCAGACGTTCCCATCACAATATGTCTTTTAATTTCCCAGCTGATGGTGCCAAGAGTGTTGACTGTGGAGCCAAGCAAACTAAAGCTGTGAACAATCTCAATTTCTTCATCATCCATCCTGATGCTGCCAATTAGTCCAGAGGTGAGAATCTTTGTCTTCTTGTTATGAAACCTCAATACATGTTGAAGGTCCTTGACCTTCTGCAGTAGGCACTTCAGGTCCTCCTCAATTTCAGCAAGCAGAGTTGTGTTATCTACATAACACAGATTGTTGATGAATCTTCCATTAATCCTGATGCCACACTTTTCCTCAGACAGCCCAGCCTTCTGGATAATCTGTTCTGCATATAGGTTGAAAAGGTACACATCCCTGGTGTATACCCTTCCCAGTTTTGAACCATGCAGTGTTTCCTTGCTCTATTCTGATGATTTCCTCCTGGTCCAAGTATAGTTTTCACTTTAGCACAATCAAGTATTCTGGAATCCCCATTCTTCTCAGAGTCAGCCACAGTTAGTTGTTATCCACACAAACACCTTCGCATGATCAATGAAACACAGATATACATTCCTCTTGTATTCCCTGCTTTCAGCCAAGATCCATCTGACATTAGCTACAATATCTCTAGTACCGTGACCTCTTCTAAATATAGCCTAGACTTCTGTCAGTTCTCTGTTGATATACTCTTCCAGTCATTTTTGAATAATCTTCAGCAGAATCTTGCTTGCATGTGATATTAAAGACATTGTTCGATAATTTCCACATTCTGTTGTGTCACCTTCCTTTGAAATGGGAACAAATACAAATTCCAGTCAGTTGGCCAAGTGGTTGTCCTCCAGGTTTCTTGGCATAGTTTGGTGAGCACATCTAGGGCAACATCTGGTAGTTGAAATACATTAATTGGTATACCATCTATTCCTGGGGTTTTATTTTTGGCCAATTCCTTCAAAACAGCTTGAACTTCAAAAACAAGGCCTCAGGAATCAACGGCATACTGATTGACATATTTCAACAAATAGTTGCTCCCTGGACATGCACACCAATTATGCTAAGAAATCTGGAGGACAAGCATCCGGCCAGCTGACTGGAGAAGATCAATATTTATTCCCATTAAAAAAAAAAAACCCAACCTACAAAAATGGTGACCCACCAGAGTGTGGAAATTATCAAACAGTATCATTAATGCCACTTCCAAGCAAGATCCTTTCTGAAAATTATCCAAAAACTAATGGAAGAGCACATCAACAGAGAATTGCCAGATGTGTAGGCTGGGTTTAGGAGGGGCTATGGCCTGTGGCTCTAGGGATATTATAGCTAATGTTAGATGGGTCTTAGCTGAAAGGAGAGAGTACCAGAGGCATGTCTATCTGTGTTTTATTGACTATGCAAAGGCATTTGACTGTGTGGATCACAACAAACTGTGGTTAACTCTAAGAAAAGTGAGAATCCCAGAACAACAGGAGACAGTCATCAGAACAGAGCAAGGAAATACTCTGTAGTTCAATATCAGAAAAGGTGTATAGCAGGGATGCATTCTATCTCCATACCTTTTCAATCTATGTGAAGAACAGATCATCCAGGAATGTGGACTCTATGAGGAGGAATGTGGCAGCAGGACTGGAGGAAGACTTATCAACAACCTCTGTTACGCAGATGACCCTGCTTACTGAAACTGAGGAGTACCTGAAATATTTGCTGAAGAATATAAAAGATTGTAGCCTTCAATATGGATTGAAGCTCAATATCAAGAAAACGAAGATTTTCACCACTGGGCCAATTGGCAGCATAGTGATAGATGGTGAAGAGATTGAGATTGTGAACAGCTTCAGTTTGCTTGGCACCACAATCAACACTGTTGACACAGCATCCAGGGATTCAAAAGATGAATTCCGTTTGAGAAATCTGCTGTCAGGGACCTCTCCACAGTGCTGAACAGCAATGTCAATCTGGAGACAAAGGTGCACTTGATTTAGGTAATTGTCTTCAAAATTAATTACTGGACAATGACTACAGCTGTTAGAAGAATTGATGCCTTTGAACTGTGGTGCTGGAGAAGAGTATTGATTATACCACATACTGCTAAGAGAACAAATTGGTTCATCCTGGAGACGGTGAAACTAGGCTGCTCCTTGGAGGCAAGGATTTTGAAGTTCCATCTGACATACTAAGTAAGGGCACGTGGCCATAAGGGACCAGTCCTTGGAGAGGGACATCATGCTTAGAAGGGTGGAGGGAGGGTGCAAAAGAGGAAGACCCCGGATGAGATGAATTGATACAGTGACTGGGATAATGGAGGTAGGTGTGTCATAGACAATGAAAGTGGCTCATGAGAAAGCAGGGTTCAGGGTTGTTGTACATAGGGTTACTATGAGTCAGAGTCAACTTGACAGCACACAACAACAGTGACATATTCTGTAGGAAGTTTCACCACTAACCTAAAGGCCATGCTTTGCAACAAAGTCCCCTTGGAAGAAAGATGGCCAGTCTCCTTCTGTGCAATTTATTGACTCTGTAAACCTGCTAGAAGGTCAATTATGAGTTGGTTCTGATTCCGTAGTAGTGATTTTGACCTTTCTCGTTATTTTTAAAGTAATTTATTAGTAATCCCTGAGTTGTAAAAGCTGTTAAAGCACTCGGCTGCTAACCCAATGATTGGAGGTCAAATCCACTCAGAGGTAACCTATGAAAGGCCTGGTGATCTACTTTTGAAAAATACTATGAATCAAAAAAGTAAAGAAATGACCTAAGACTGGGGAAAAAGAAATTTAAAAAAATAACTGAAATATAATAGCAAAAAGACAGTTCAATAAAATACTGGGAAAAGGACATGAATATAATCTTTACAAAAAAGGTCAGTCAAATGACTAAAGGACACACAAGAAGATTCTCAATGTCATTAGCCATTAAAGAAATATAAATCAAGACCACAGTGAGATTTCACTGCCAGTAGGATGGCTGCACTGCCAACCCAAAGGCAGCTGGTTCAGATTCACCAGCTACTTCTTGGAAGAAAGACGAGCAATTTCTTTCCATGTTATTCACAACCTCTGAAAATTTGTTGGCGGGTCAGCTGTGACTTGATTCTGACTAAACAGTAATGAATTGGGCAAGGCTAAAAGCCCCAGTGTCACAGGTGTAAGCACTTGGCTGCTAACCAAGAAGTCATAGTTCAAACCTACCAGCTGATTAATGGGGAAAGATGTGGCAGTCTGCTTCTCTAAAGATGTACAGCATTGGAAATCTTGTGGGGAAGTTATACTCTATGTATTAGGGTTACTTGAAATCAACTCTCCAAACAATAAAGTTCAACTCAAAACTCAAACTCACTGTTATCAATTCAGAACTACTTCACTGCTGACCCTCCATTTGATCTCTGCAGCTGTAAATGGCACAGGAGATTGCTCATCTTCCCTGATGGAGTCATTGGTGAGGCAGGCCCTTTGGTTTATCAGAATAATTCTCTCTACACTACAGCACAGAGCTACTTGCAATGGGTTTAGGATAGCTAAAACTTTTAATTTATTTAAAAATGACAAGAAAAGAATAAATATTCAAGGGGATATAGAGAAATTGGAACTAATAAATACTGAGTAGAATGCAAAAGGATACACTTATTGTGTAAAACAGTCTGACAGTTCCTCAAAAAGCTAAGGATAATGCTTCCCTTAGGACTCAACAATTCATAACTCTGTGTAAGAAAGGAATAAGTCAAGTGTCCATCAACAGATAAAAGAATAAGTAAAATGTGACACATAAATGCAATGGACTACTACTCAGAAATAAAGAAAAGCTAGTTTCTGACACATCTTAAAATGTGATGAACCTGGGGTAAAATGAATCAATCACAAAAATCTCAAACATTTTCTAAATCGTTGCTCCTGAGTGGTGTTCCTTTGGGTGAGTACACCACAATTTCTCATGCAAATCACTTGTGGTTAGATATTTGGCCTATTTCCTGCTATGCTGTTTTTAACATTGGTGTGCAAATCTCTGTGTCTCAGTTCCAATTTCCTTGAAGTATATTCCTTATACTACAGAATTTGGGAGAGACTGGAGAACATTATGTTGTGTCTACTCAGTCTTATAAGGACAAATACTGTGTAAGAACGTTATCGTAAAAACACAAAGTAACTAGTAAATTATATTCTTTGTTTAGTGTTCATAGGATTTCCAAAAGCCTCAACCAGTGGATTGACAGGGTGACTGCTGCATTAGGCTCTTGTGTGTCAGGAAGTGTGAGGATGGTGCAGGGTAGGATTGGTTACAGATCTTTTATTCATAGGGTCGCTATGATTTATACTCAATGAATCTTAACAACATCAAGACTGGATAGCACCTAACAGCAACTAGTAAAATATATATAGATACCCAAGAATGGAATGGGTGAGAGCAGAGGGTTGAGGATGGGTAGGGGTAAAACCATAGTGTTGCATAGTTTGGTGGGTGGACATGGGGTGAGGGAAATGGGAAGTATCTGGTGGATATCTAAAAGACAGGGTAATGATGGACAAGGTCCAGTGGTGATTAATTTTATAAAACACAATGCATGGGAATGTATGAAGTATGATGTGAATGAAGAATAGTGTGAAACACAATGTACACAAACTTTTTTGTAAGCAAACCAACTTTTTTAGAAAAATAAAAAATCTCAACACTTCATCATTTTATCTTCTCATTTTAAGAAATGAAGTGAATAGGTAAATCTTTACAAAATAATGTTCATTAGTGGTTACCAGAGCTTTAAGGGCAGAAGTACTTTCTAAGTTGAGTTGTTGTGCACCATTGAGTCAGAACCAACCCATAGCTAACTATCCAGCAGGTTTTCAGAGGCAGCTAATCATACCAGAGGAGATTGTCCATCTTTCCTTTATAGAGCAGCTGGTGGATTTGAACTATGTGCCTTTGCATTGGCAGCACAACAAACATGAGTGAAATTTGTACAGTACAACTGATGTAACTGATGCCAGTAAGCTGTATAGTCTCATGATAAGATGAATTGATACAGAGGCTACAACAGTGGCTTACACAACAGGAATTGTGAGAAAGGCTCAGAGTTCACAGTAATACATTTTATTATGCATAGGGTGTCTTTGAGTTACCTCGCAAAAATGATAGCTGATCATATATGGTTTTACAATAATAACAATAACAATAATGGAAGGAAGCCTACAAATTATTAATTAAATATAGTTAATTACTTTATGAGATTAGTTTTCTTGATTTCAGTGCCATAGAGAAGTGAGGTCATAAGTAAACTGACTTAATAATAGACTTTCTAAAGTTTATCTTCTAATTTTCAATAGGATGAGTAATGTCTGCATCTTAAAACCTTCATGAATGCCATTCTAAGATACAGCTATTAGTCTTTATTTATCTGTAACAAAATAAAATGAAAAAAAATTCCAAGAATTAGAGAAGTTACTGTATTCTACTGAAGATTATACAAAAATGACTGGAACAGCCCATCAGCAGAGAACTGCGAAAAGTCCAGGCTGGGTTTAGAAGGGGTCATGGTACTAGGGATATTGTAGCTAATGTCAGATGGATCTTAGCTGAAAGCAGGGAATATCAGAAGAATGTCTATCTGTGTTGCATTGATTATGCAAAGGTGTTTGACTGTGTGGATCACAACAAACTGTGGCTGACTCTGAGAAGAGTGGGAA
The DNA here is from genome assembly GCF_000299155.1 of Elephantulus edwardii. Classification (NCBI taxonomy): domain Eukaryota; kingdom Metazoa; phylum Chordata; class Mammalia; order Macroscelidea; family Macroscelididae; genus Elephantulus; species Elephantulus edwardii. The sequence continues at coordinate 997,380 of NW_006400089.1, read as the reverse complement.
TCCCAAAACACTTGATTGTGCTAATGCGAAACCTATACTTGGACCAAGAGGCAGTCATCAGAACAGAACAAGGAAACACTGCATGGTTCAAAATTGGGAAGGGCTTATGCCGGGGATGTGGCCTGTCTCCATACATTTTCAACCTGTGTGCAGAACAGATTATCTGGGAGGCTGGGCTCTATGAGGAGGAATGTGGCATCAGGATTGGTGGAAGATCTATCAACAATCTGCATTATGCAGATGACACAACCCTGCTTGCTGAAACTGAGGAGGACCTGAAGCGCTTGCTGCTGAGCGTCAAGGACTGCAGCCTACAATATGGATTGAGGCTCATTTTCAAGAAGACAAAGATTCTTACCATTGGGCCAATTGACAGCATCAGGATGGATGGTGAAGAAATTGAGATTATTCACAGCTTTAGTTTGCTTGGCTCCACAGTCAACACTCTTGGCACCAGTAGCCAGGAAATTAGAAAACGTATTGCAATGGGAAGGTCTGCTGTTAGGGATCTCTGCAGATTACTGAAGAGCAATGGTGTCTCTCTGGAGACCAAGGTGTGTCTGATACAGGCCATGGTCTATGCAATCATTTGCTATGCGTCAGAGAGTTGGACAATGACTAGGGAGAAAAAGAGAATTGACACCTTTGAGCTGTGGTGATGGATGAGAGTATTAGTGTACCATGGACTGCTAAGAAAACAAACAGATTCATCCTTGAGAGGGTTAAACTGGGCTGCTCCTTGGAGACAAGGATTGTGAGGCTTTGTCTGACATACTTTGGACATGTTGTAAGGAGGGACCGGTCCTTGGAGAGGGACACCATTCTTGGGAGTGTGGAGAGACAGCACAGGAGCGGAAGACCCTCTATGGGGTGGATTGATTCAATGACTGGGGTAATCGGGATGGGTTTATCAGAGACAGGAGATTGGCACAGGACAGAAAGACTTTAGGGCACTATGAGTCACAAAGTACTCGACAGCACATAACAACAACAAACTATCACAGGACTAATTGTCTACTTGAACCTCTTTCTTCTCCACTTTGCAGCCAAAAGAATTAGGTAGTACCTGGTACAATGAGTAGGGGGAAAGGAGACATAGTCACAGGGAAGGGATAGGCTCAAGATGATTTGTGGCCACAGGAGGCCTGGTCTTGACCACTGAAACTTTCAAAATTAGTTTTTTATATCAGGGATGATGCACTGAATGCTCAAAAACCTTTTCTCCATGTTTTGGGTTAAAATCTTTACAAGTGTTTGCTCCTAGGAAGCATGCTGTCAGGTTACTGGTTGGTGGGTTTTCTCTACTGCAGATGACTGGAGTCCTGACAATGTCAATCTACTCAGACCTTCGAAGACTTCTGTTCTCCTCCCAGGCTCAGCTACTGAGTACCTCTGCAAATTCCTCTCATGTATTCCCATTTCCTCTTGTGGGATGTCGCAGAAGAAAATTATTCACCAGTTATTCCAAGTCTAACCAGTGGGCCATGGCTTACTACTATGGGGCCATTTGTACCCTGAGGATCACTTTGTGGCTGGCAATGGTGAGTATGCAGGCTAGAGTTTGAAGCAAGGTTCTGGAGGGTGCACTGTATTTTGTTGATAGTCTTTTACATGCATATGCTTATTTCTACTCTGTACAAGCCAAATACATGGTTAAAAAACCCATTAAACCTACTTGGCCTATTATGGGCAAGACCTGAACACTGTAGTATTGACTCTTCTTAGCCTAGAATGACTGAAGCTACAGCCCCACCCCACACCCCCACCTAAATCAGGAAACATTCCAGCCTACCTTGCCCATACTGAAATGCATGTCTTCTCTCTTTGAAATGTGTTTTACAGTTTATGGTGTAGCAGAGAACACTTTGGTCTTGTCTTAATCTTTCAATCAGAAGAATCATCCAAATAGCCTAACGTTATTTCCAACTAGATTTTGGTTATTCGATCTACTGGTGGCCTAGTAGCAAGAAGCTGTGTTGTAACCCAGTAGGCAAGGAGTTCTAGGCTATGTGGGAGAAGGATGGACAATCTTCTCCAATGCTATTAACTACCTCTGAAAACCTGCCAGACGGTCAGCTATGGGTCCGTTCCAATTCTATGGTACACAACATGTATGCATTGTTGTTGTTATTAGTCATTGAGTCGCATGCGAATCAAAGTGAGTGACCCATATGCAACAGCCCTATAATCTGCTCTATCCTGTGTGCCAATCTCACCATCTCTGCTACACCTACTTCCATTACCCCCGTCACTGAATCAATCCATCTTATCGAGGGTCTTTCTCTCTTGCACTGTCCCTCCAGCCTCCCAAGCATGTCATCCCTCTTCAAGGACTGGTCCCTCCTTTTTTCATGTTCAAAGTATGTCAGACAAAGCTTCAGAATCCTTGTCTCCAAGGAGCAGCCTAGTTTCACCCTCTCTAGGATGAACCTGTTTGTTCTTCCAGCAGTCCGTGGTATATTCAACACTCTTCTCCAATACCACAGCTCAAAGGCATCCATTCCCTTTCTATCATTCCTCGTCTTTGTCCAGATAGCAAGCAATTGTGAAGACAATGTCTTGGATCACATGCACCTTAGTCTCCAGACTGACATTGTTGCTCCTCACTACTCTGGAGAGGTCCCTGACAGCTGACTTTACCAATGAAATTAGTTTCTTGATTTCGTGGCTGCTGGTGCCAAGAGTGTTAATTGTGGATCCAAGGAAACTAAAGCTGTTAACAATCTCAATCTCTTCACCATCCATCATGATGCTTCAAATTGGCCCAGTGGTGAGAACCTTTGTTTTCTTGATGTTGAGCCTCAACCCATATTAAAGGTTGCAGTCTTTGATCTCCTGCAGCAAGCACATCAGGTCCCGCTCAGTTTTAGTAAACAGAGTTGTGTCATCTGCATATCGCAGGTTGTTGACGAGTCTTCCTCTAATCCTGATGCAACATTTCTCCTTATACAGCCCAGGCGCCAGTATGATCTATTCTGCATGTAGATTGAAAAGGCATGGGGACAGAATACATCCCTGGCATACAACCTTCCTGATTTTGAACCATGCGGTATCTCCTTGCTCTGTTCTGATGACCTCCTGTCCTTAGATTCCCATTCTTCTCAGAGTCAGCCACAGTTCGTTGTGACCCACACAGTTAAATGCCTTTGCATAGCAAATGAAACACAGATAGACGTTCCTCTGGTACTCTCTGCTTTCTGCCAAGATCCATCCAACATTAGCTATATTATCCCTAGTACTGAGGCCTCTTCTAAGCCCAGCCTGGACTTCTGGCAGTTCTCTTTTGATGTGCTACTCCATTTCTTTTTTGGATAATTTTCAGCAGAATCTTGCTTGCATGTGATATTAAGGATATTGTTTGATAATTGCCACACTCTGTCGGGCCACCTTTGTTTGGAATGGAAACAAATAAGGATATCTTCCAGTCAGTTGGCCAGGTGGCTGTCCTCCAGATTTCTTGGCACATCCAGAGCAGTGTCTGCTTATTGAAGTATGTAAATTGACATGCTGTCAATTCCTGGAGCCTTGTTTTTTGCCATTTCTTTCAGAACAGCTTGAACTTTTTCCTTCATCACTACAAGCTCTTGCTCACATGTTGTTCCATGAAATTCTTCTGTGTTAGTTAATTCCTTCTGAAACGGTAACTATATACTCTTTCCATCTTCTTTTAAGGCTTCTTGGATCATTTAACATTCTGCCCAAACATCCTTAAGTATTGCCACTCGTGGCTTGAATTGATTTTTTAATTCCTTCAGTTTAAAAAATGCTGAGCAAGTTTGGCCCTTTTGCTTTTCTTACTTTAGCTCTTCGCAAATTTCATATATATGCCAAATTCAACTCACCAGAGAGGAGTCTCATTTGGTTAGCAATGCAACCCTCTATGGATAGGCCACCAGAGCCATACTCACACACACAAAAAACACCTTGTCTGGTCCCTTCATTTCATCCTACTGGAAAAGGAATCAGACATGGAGTACATTGTCTTATTCAACTAGCACGCATTTATCTTGCAAGATCAAGCCCCTGCTTCTTCTGAATCTCCCTCTTCACCATTCAGCCAACAGCCCACATATCTACTCATCAACTTGCTCATGTACTCATTCAATATTTACTTATAAAAAGCCTATTATGTACAGGTAATGAGGAAATAAAGATAATATATAGTACTGTCTTAAGGAAGCTAATCTGTAGAAGACATGCATATAAACAATCATAACAATTTTTATATATCCTTTGGATAAAACTCTTAAGTTTGAGATGTGCAAATGTCATTCTTCACTTTGGTTTCCCCTTTCATTTTCTTGTGTTTTGTTTTGTTTTGTTTGCAGAGTAAAACTTCTATATGATAAAAGTCAATTAATAGCTTTTGTGGATAATGTTTTTGGTGTCATATTTGAGGAATTTAATTTTTCCTTTCTCTTTTGGAAGAAAATATAAAAGAGAATATATGTGGTTTTAGATGTGACAATGAGTTACCATCATCAGTCTGTTGATTTCTAGTGATAAAAGGGTCCTGGGATTTTGGTGTAAATTATATTGTTGTTGTTGTTTATTGTCATCCAGTCTAACGTGACTCATAGCAACCTAATGAACAGAAAGCCTGAAGCCTTTCTATAACTATCAACATTTATAAAAGTTCACGAAGTTTCCAGATGCATGCTGTTTATGAAGTGAATGATTAGGGGAAAATTGACACCTTAATAATGTTATTTTTTTAATCCAAGAATATAGCATTTCTTTAGATTATCTTTGATTTCTTTCATCAATAAAAATT
>NW_006400089.1:981201-987923 GCF_000299155.1 Elephantulus edwardii | reverse complement strand
TTTCCATACTTGATAGTTCTACCTAGGTTGCCCTTTCTGTTAATCTGCATGTGTTCTGTTGTGCATAGGGTTTTCAGGCAACTTAAATTAGAAATCAATTTGTTCTTCCTAAGGAGATACTATATTTGCATTGAGCCTTTGGAGAGTGCAAGGACAGAGCAAGAGAGAATGACTCCTAATGAGATGGATTGACTTAGTGACTTGTGTTGGGGGTGGGTTTGTTTAGGATTATTAGACTGCAATAGGATAGAGCGGGGTTCGGAGCCGTTGTACACAAGCAACTCAACATCACTTAAAAAAAAAAGATAAAAGTTAAACTTATGGAAGCAACTGACAGAAACCTTTTTAAGGAAGACTTAGAGAAAAATCAAAGGCAGAATGTAAAAGCCAGACCATTCAGTTAAGAGCTGTTATTAGGTGCTATTTGGAAGCAGAAGTGGCATACACTTCTAAACCGCATGCCTCTGGAAACTATAAACTTTGAGAAACGATGATAGTTATAAAGAGGCATCAGGCCTTTTGTTCATAGGGTCACTATGAGTTGTTCTCAACTCGATAGCAATCAACAACAACATTAGGTGCTATAGTGTTGGCTATGACTCATAGTGACCTCATAACAATACCTCTGAGCCTTGTCCTTTTCGGTGCCATCCTAGCAATATCTGATATGCTTGAAACTATTTGCTACAGTCACTGTGTCAATCCATCTTTTTGAGATTCTTCCTTTCTTTCTCTGACCTTTCACCTTTTCCAGCATGATGTCTTTTTTGTTCTCCTGACAACATGGCAAACATATATCAAAAAATCTTTTCGAATTCTTGTCTTTAAAGAGTACCCTCTTTGCACTTCTTCCAAAACAGACTTTGTTTCTTGTTTTGACAGTCCATGTGATATTTAGTACTCTTCTTCTTCTGTCATCCTTAGTCAATGTTCAACTTTCATATGCATAAGAAATAACTGAAAATACCATGTCTTGAACCAGGCATACCTTAGTTTTTAAACTGATATACTTGCTCTTTAGCACTTTAGAGAGGCTCTTGACAGCACAACAACAACCTCTGTTGTTGGTATGTGCTGTCAAGTCAAATATGACTCATAGTGACCCTATGAACAACAGATGTGAACCATATTACATCCTGTGCTATCCTCACAATCTCTGACACACACAAACATATTGCTGCAGTCACTATGTCACTCCACCTGGTTGAGGGTCTTCCCTTCCTTCACCATCCTTCCACCTTTCCAAGTATGATGTTCTTCTCCTAGAACAGACTCTCCTAGAAACATGCCCAATGTATGAGTGGTGAAGCTTCACCATCTTTGCCTCTATGGATCACTCTGACTGCACCTTCTCCAAGACATACTTTTTTTTGTTGTTCTTTTGGTCAATGAGGGAATATCCTGTCCTATTCTCCAACACCACAGTTCAAAGACTTCAATTCTTCTTCTGTCATCCTTAGTCATTATCCAGGTCTCTGAGGCATAGCAAGAAATTGTGAAGACCATGGCAAGGATGACGCACACCTTAGTCTCCAAACTGTCCTGAGGAGTAACAATTTCAGTTTTAAAATTTAACCAAATAATTTCAACTTTAATACATGAAATTTATCTCTTTTCCTCTAGTTGAGAAGTTTTCTCATGACTTTTGCCAGAAAAAGAAAATATTTTCAACATGAATATCTTTTGAGACTTAAAGATGTCATTTCTCACACTTGGGGGAAGGCCCTTATCTTCCTGGGTCTAGGAAGGCCAATGTTGAAAGAAATGCCAGTGACTGACAATAAGGTGAGCCCTGGGTTCTTGGATTGGGTGGACCAGTAGTGTAAATAAGAGGATGACTTGATTGCAGGACTTATTTTGAGTTATTAAATCATAATTTTTATTCTGTATCAAATATTGTGGCAAAGCCACCTAATTACTCAAACATAATGATACTCATGGAATTTTCCCCTGACATTTCCTCTTGAAATCCAAGAAAATTCTTTGTAGCTTACTAAAGACATTATCCTCTCATCATAGCTTCAAAATGAATTGGAAAGATTGTAAAGGTGTAATTTATGGTCCTTGTTCAAAATATACACACATTACCCCATCTTCTTTAGCCATTTACTTTTGGTACCTGCCAAAAAACTTCTACCCTAAATTGGAGACTTGAGTGCAGTATTTGAGATTAGTCATCAAAGACCTCACTACAAACATACCAAAACTGGATATTTGAGCATTGAAAATTCAGCCATTTTTAATTGATCATATTTTAGATCATCCACTGTGGTTCTGAAACCAGTAATATGAAATCATGGTATTCTGTATATAAAATATAAGCCTATAAAAGGCTTTTATTGTGTATCATGTAATTTCCTATATATTTTTTAATTTGTGCTTTTATTTCTTTTTTATTTTTTACTTTAAATTGATTTCACACAAAGTTTATATGCATCGTGTTTCACATTTTTCTTCATTCACATTATGTTTCATATGATTGTTCCATATGTTGTATTTTATAAAATTAATCACCCTTGATTTATATTCATTCAATCTCATAATAAACACTGCATAAGACTATTATTGTAAAAGTAGAAGGATAACCAGTAAGATGTGTGTAAAAATCCAAAGGGAGAAGGGGAGGGACCAAGAGCCTGAGGGTAGAGAGGGGAATATTATGGGGTTACAGAGTTTGGTAGGTGAAGGAAGGAGGTGAGTGGATGAGGAAAGATCCAGTGAGGACCTGAAAAGACTTTCCTATATATTACTCATTTGAGTCTATTATTTAGTCTTTTGTGTGACCAGTATTGTCCATGCACACATCTGTATATGTCAACAATCAATGAGGTAACATGGGGACATAAAGAGGAACACTTAGAACTCCTATCTTCTCATAATGACTTCAGGAAATGAGGGAAGAAGAATTAGGCACTTGAATTCATTTACTAATTTTCTTTTTTTTTTCTTCAGAATTACTACCTGGATGAATTTTCAGATCTGTTAGATGAACTGCTGTTGAAGATTAATGGTTTGTCTGACAACTTTTATCACCCTATTCTAAAGAGGGAATCTAACAGCACAGTGGATTCTAAGGCAGAAGACAATCCCTTGGTGGGTGATTCTGGCTACTAAGCTACCTGAGCAAGCATATGAAAATTGTTTTTGTTAGTTTTCTTAATAAAATAATGTTCTAGTTCTAAAGAATGTTTACAGGAATTACTCTTCCAAATCATGTGGTATAATTTTGTACTCAGAAACTGATCAAACATGTAATCAAGATGCAATGATAATAATGGGTGACTGGAATAAAAAAGTTGGGAACAAGGAAGAAGGATCAGTAGCTGGGAAACATGGACTTGGTGACAGAAATAAGGCTGGAGATACAGTGATATAATTCTGTACGTTCAATGATTTGTTCATTGCAAATACCCTTTATAAGAAACACAAATGCCACCACAAGATAAAGGTAAATAATCCAATTGAAAAATGGACACAAGATATGAAGAGACGACACTTCATCGAAGAAGTCATTCAGATGGATAATAATCATATGAAGAAATGTTCAAAATCCCTAGCTCTAATAGACATATGCAAATCAAAACAACTGTAAGATATCATCTCACCCCAGTCAAAATACCAAAATTTAACAGAACAGCAAGCAACAAATGCTGGCAAGGTTGTGGAGAAACTAGAACCCTTATTCACTGTTGGTGGGAGTGTAAAATGGTGCAACCACTGTGGAAGGCAGTATGGGACTTTCTCAAAAAGTTGCAAATAGAGATACCATTTGACCCAGGAATTTCACTACTGGGAATATACCACAAAGAGACCATAACTGATACCCAAGCAGATATAGAACACTCATGTTTATTGTGGCTTTGTTCATGATAGCAAGGAGTTGGAAGCAACATAAGTGCCCATCAACAAACAAATGGATAGAGAAGCTGTGGTATATTCACACAATTTAGTTTTATGCTGCATTGAAAACAAGGAACTCATGCAATATTACTCAAAATGGGTGACCCTGGAGGACATTATGCTGAGTGAAGTATCTCAGTCACGAAAGGACAAATACTGCTTGGTGCCACTGTTGTTATACAGGACTAACATCGGGTTTGGGTGGAGAATGAGAAAGTTGGGTTCAATAATGTATACTGCATTGAAACAGATGAGGGAAAGAACGGTTTAAAAGGGATATGTGATTAGGTATTTTTGTCATGACGGGAGTCCAGAGCAAAGGCTGCATAGTGGAGTGGGCCTGAGGGGAGGGATTTTCCTTTTACTTTTCTAAGAGGGTAGTGTACTGTGGTGGGGGGGAGGGTTGGGAGGGGAGAAAAGTGCAACCATGAATGAATGGCGGGGGGGAAGAAACACAGACACAGGCTATACACATGGATTTCACCTGGTGGTATGCAAAGGAATCAAATCTATTACATCTGTGGAACAAATCTCTGGAGAAGCTCAATATCAGCTGTGAAAACCAGGCCAGGTGCTAATTGTGGAACCAATTACTAACTACTAATTACAACTAGTAATATACAAGTTCAAACTGGTTGAAAAAAATCAAATCAAATCCATAGGAACCAAAATTTGACCTTAAGTCTATCCCCATCAAATTTCAAAACCATCTCAGGAACAGGTCTGAGGCCTTGAACACCAGTGATCAAAGACAAAATGAGCTGTTGGAGGAGATCATCCATGAAAAAGACGAAAGATCATTACAAAGGCAGACGAGAAAGAAAAGTCCAAGTTGGATGTCAAACAAGACGCTGAGTATTGCATTAGAGTACCAAGAAGCCAAAGCTAAAAGAAGAAATCAAGAAATTAAAGAGCTGAACAGAAAATTTCAAAGGTCAGCTCAGGATGACAAAACAAGATATTATAATGAAATGTGCAAAGAGCTGGAGTCAGAACATGAAAAGGGCAGAACTTGCTCAGCATTTCATAAGCCGAAGGAATTGGGGGAAAAAATTCAAGCCACAAGTGGCAATGCATAAGGATGTTTTGGGAAGAATGTTAAATGATCCAAGAAGCATTAAAAGAAGATGGAAGAAGAACCAAGATGGTAGCAGTGGAGGAAATAGCGTAAGGAGCTGGAGGAGTGGCAAGCTGCATAGAAATGGGCCACCAGAGAGATCAACACAGTGCACAGAGATCAGTGTGGCATTATGTGGACAGTAGAAATTTAAGTCAGAATATTTACTAAAATAATTAGTTTGGGAGCTACAGGAGCAGCAAGCTGTGGGTCCCGGAGTAAGCCACCATCCAAGTTGCTGTGGCACCCACCTGCCAGGAACAAGCAAGTCGGGACAAAATTGATTGAGTTTTCTTAAATTCTGCTGAATTGTCAGGAGCAAGTAGGTAGTTGGGAATTTGACTGCGTTTTCTTGGGTCCTGCTAACCTACCAGGAGCAAGCAGGTCAATGGGAATTTGATAGTTTTTTTTAAAACTCATTGACCTGCCAGGAGTAAGTGGATCAGTGAGAATTTGATTGAGTTTTCTTAAGCCCCACTGGACCCAGAGCCCCGCTGGGTCAGGGGCCACTGAAGACGGTGTCTGGGTGAGGGCTGCTTGGCAAGGACCACTGAACAATAGCCATTAGGTGGGAGATGAACAGCTGGAATTTGAGACCCCACTCATGAGCACACCCAGACATCTGAAATATGAGTGAGGTCCCTGCAAGTGGTTGACCTGCCCCTGTGGTTGCACCACCCCCTGTAACTGCCTTGCCCCAATTCAGCTCCACATGTGTGCCTTCACGTCCAGTCCATCAATTTGGCTTTAATCCGGAGCACCTTGATCTGACTTAGCTACAAAAGGCTGTTCTCACAGGCACTGAACTGAGCCTTCCCTTGAGCCAGAAGTTTAGAGAGAAACACAGGCAGGGAAGTTGACCCACCAAATTCTAGAGCATGGTCTTCAGATCAAGAACATATCAATGTCAGTAAAGAAGCAGGCTATTTCACATCCTACACAAGCACAAAGCAAGATGTCACCCCAAAAAGGTGACAGAGTATCAACGGATTTTCTGAAGCCAGAAAGTCTGATGGAACTTTCTGACACAGAATGTAAAAGAACAATGATTGAATATTTTCAATGAGTGAAAGACATACTTGAAGAATTAAAGGACACTGCAAGCAAAAACCAGGAGGATTTTAAAAAATACAAAACAATGCTGATAAAACAGATAAGGCAATAGTAGCACTGGAAAAACAAGAAATCACAATCTAAAATGTGAGGTCCAATGATTCCAATGCTGTAAACATGATGGACAGACACATGAGCACAGTTGAAGAGATAGAACACAGAACCAGTGAAACAGAAGACAGAATTGTCACCACTGAAGTTCTAGAGCAAAAAGAAGAATAAAAAAAACATTTTAAAAAAGGAAGAAAACCTAATAACAATGTGGGACACCATCAAGAAAAATAACATACACATCATCTGAATCCAGAACAGGAAGAAGCAAGCAAAGGCAGCAAAAAAGATGTGGAAGAATTACTAGAGGAAAACTTCCCAGGCATAAAGAATTGAACACCATATAAATTAGACCCAAAAACTTCCCAGGCATAATGAGTGAACACCATATAAAACAGACCCAAAAAGAAAAACATCAAGGCATATAATAGTAAAATTTGCCAAAACAAAAGATAAAGAGAGAATTCTGAATGCAGCAAGGAAGAAACAAAGAGTAACATATAATAAGGGAGGGCAGATAAGATTAAGTGCTGATTTCTCA
>NW_006400089.1:980204-981101 GCF_000299155.1 Elephantulus edwardii | reverse complement strand
TTTTTAAATTTTTATTAAACTTTATTAATTTTAATGAACATTTACCGAGATTTTGGATTTTCATTCATTCATTGTTGCACTATTTTCTCTATTCCCCCCTCAGTTCGTTCCTCTTTTTTCCCCCCCTTGAAAGTCTGTTTTAATTGTCCAATTGCCACAGTGCTTGTCAAAGCCAGTTCTGATTAATGTCCTTTGTCAGTGTATCCTTTGCCATTCCCTATTACTCCTCCCTGAGAGAGACTTCACCCTGATTCGTAAGGAAAAGGGGACGGCATATTCTCTTAGCTACTTCCTGCTGAAAAGGGGCACTGTAGGTTTCAGGGTGAAGATAGTCTATCACTACTCTAAGGGCCCCTTTGGCAATAGGAACCACGTAGACTATTGTGGAGATTGATTTTGGAATTTAGATGCACTGTTATCAATTGTGCTTAGCCATACATGTTCATATCCTTGAAGATGTATCAGGGAACTGTTGCAGGCTAGAAGACACAAATTAAACTAACAAGTTAAAAGTACGTGAGTCAAAAATTAAAATAAATAATATTCCAAGTAGAGGTTCTAACAGTGGCACAAATCAAATTACAGAGGGAAGGTAGTTCTTAAAATAAAAAGGCTTATTGACTAGCACTTTGTCTATTATAGTATAAAGGTTAAGAACCACAAGATGTAGAGGCTCAACTATGTCATTTATTGTTTACATTATCTTTTATTTCTTTGATCAGTGTTTCATAGTTTTCAAAATACAGATCCTATGCAATCCTATATAGGGATTATTGAAGCCTAATTTATTTCTCTAGTAATCGTTGTTGTTGTTGTTGTTGTTATGTGCCGTCGAGTCGTTTCCGACTCATAGCGACCCTATGCACAACAGCCCTAAACTCTGCTCTATCCTGCGCC
>NW_006400089.1:975985-977155 GCF_000299155.1 Elephantulus edwardii | reverse complement strand
CAAGGATTCCGAAGTCTGACATATTTTGGGCATGTTGCAAGGAGGGACTGGTCCTTGGAGAGGGACATCATGTTTGGCAGAGTGGAGGGGCGGCGAAGAAGAGGAAGACCTTTGGTGAGATGGATCGATTCTGTGACTGGAGCGGTGGGAGTAAGTGCGTTTGAGATGGCTAGGTTGGCACAGGATAGAACAGCCTTTAGAGCTCTTGGACCTATGAGTCTCAAGCAACTCGATGGCACATAACAACAACAACAACAGCAAGAATACTATATCCAGAAAAATTATACATCAAATATGAAGGAAAGGTCAAGATATTCCCAGAAAAATAGAACCTAAGGGAATTTGTAAAAACAAGACCAGCATTGCAGGAAACACTGAGAGATGACCTTGCAGAGGTGCCACAGAGGGTAGCATGAACCAAAGTAACTAGCAACAAAACCAAAGAGAACAGAACAAAATGATAAAAACAGAACACCGTCTTTCAATAATCACACTGAATGTGAATGGTTTCAATGCACCACTGAAGAGAAGACTGGATTTAAAAAACCCAAAATCTGTCAGTATGCTGTCTACAAGAGACATACCTGAAAAGTGTAGATAGAGAAAGACTAAAAATAAAAGGATGGGGGGGAGGAGCAAATGGCAACCAGAAAAAAGCAGGAATAGTGATATTCATCTCAGATAAAATAAATTTCAATGCAAAAGCCATCACAATGGGCAAGGAAGGTGACTACATAATGCTTCAAGGGTCAGTAGGACAAGAGAACATAATAATAAATGTCTATGCACCAAATTAAAGGACTGCAAAGTGTATAAAACAAACATTAACAAAACTGAAAAAGGAAATAGACAACATTACTATAGTAGCTGGAGACTTCAATACACCCTTCTCAAGAAAAGATAGAACTACCAGAAAAAAACTCAACAATGATGCTCAAGAATTAAACTACACAATAAATGAACTCTACCCCATATATATTTATAGGCAAATGTTGTTGTTGTTATGTGCTGTCGAGTCGCTTGCGACTCATAGCAATCCCATTTACAACAGCCCTAAACTCTGCTCTGTCCTGTGCCAATCACATTGTCTCTGACACTCCCATCCCAACTATCCCAGTCACTGAATCAACCCACCTCATAGAGGGCCTTCCTCTCCTGCGCTGTCCCTCC
>NW_006400089.1:973773-975030 GCF_000299155.1 Elephantulus edwardii | reverse complement strand
TATTCAACTCTTTTGTATCTTGAATTCTTCCTTGTGCTTTGGCTTCTCTGAGCTCCAGTGCAATTTTCAGAGTCTCTTCTGACATCCATTTTGGTCTTCGCTTCCTCTTCTGTCTTTGCAATGACCGTTTGCACTCTTCCTGGATGATAGGCATATACACCTCCTCAAAAAACACAGTATACCTTCTTCTCCAATGTGCATGAATATTCTCCAGTATAGATCACATTTTATGTCACAAGTCAAGCATCAATAAATTAAAAAACATAAGAATAATACAAGGCATCTTCTCAAAGCACAATGCAACAAAATTAGAAATTGATAACAAGAGGATAAAGGAGAAAAACAAGCATACATTTGAAAGCTGAACCACATCTTGCTTGAACATGAGTGGGTACTAGAAGAAGCAAAAAATGAGATTAAAAGCTTTCTTGAAACAAATAACAATGAAAACACAACTCACCAAAATCTCTGGGAAACGGCCAAAGCAGTAATCAGAGGTCAATTTATAGCAATAAGCAAACATATAAAAAGGAGGAAAAAAAGACCATTGACTCTCTAACCCAACATGTTCAACAAATTGAAAAAGAACAGCAAGAAAACCTGAAACCCTAAAAAAACCCTGAAATAATAAAAATTGGAGCAAAAATAAATGAAATAGAAAACAGAAAAACAACTGAACCCATCAACAAAACTAGGGGTTGGTTCTTTGAAAAGGTGAATAACATTGACAAACCACTGTAGCAAAACTCACAAAGGAAAAGAAAGAAAAGACACAAATAATCTGAACAAGATGAAATGGGCAATGTAACAACAGAACCAACAAAAAGAGAAGGCTAACATTGGGATATATTTTTAAAAATTACCACTGGTGAGAGTCAGCGCCCAGAGCCATCAGGGGCTTTAAGCTCGTTGCCCACTGCTGTGGTGTGGACAGCTGAAACCCAGGCCCTGACAGGCACCTGGGGGGGAAAATAAACCCAGACTCTACTTCATGCTCTGCTGGAGAAGGAGGGGCATTGTCCTGTATCAGTACACACACAAACACACACACACACACACACACACACACTTTTTCATCTTCTTTTTTAAAAAAAAGACTACTTCAGTCATCGCGGCCCTCTGCCTGGGGTGGGCTGCCCTCAACGCCCTGCCCGGGGTGAGCCGTCGCGGCCCTCTGCCCGAGCGGGCTGCCCTTGGCCCTCTGCCCGGGGCGAGCCGTCGTGGCCTTCTGCCCAGGGTGGGCTGTGCTTGGCCCCC
>NW_006400089.1:972064-973133 GCF_000299155.1 Elephantulus edwardii | reverse complement strand
CCTCACCTCCTTGTACCCCCAATATATTTTTCCCAATAAAAAAAATATTAAATAAAAAATATTCACAAACACTTATGAAAACCTAGAGGAAATGGACAAATACTTAGAAATACACAACCTACCTAAACTGACACCAACTGAAATTGAAAATCTGAACAGACTCATTATAAATGAAGAAATTTAAAAGGTATTAAAACAACATCTAGCCAAAAAAGCCCTGGACTTGTTCTACAAGTGAATTTTATCAAACATTCAGAGAATTGTCACCAGTTCTATATCAACTATTTCAGAAAAATAGAAAAAATGGAGTTCTCACTCTATGAAGCAAACATATCCTTGATACCAAGGCCAGGTAAAGACACCACCAAAATAGAAAACTATAGGCCAATATCTCTTATAAAAATTGATTAAAAAATCCTGAATTGAATCTTGTCCAATAGAATCCAACGATACAGTTAAATAAATAAATAAATGCATACATACATACATACATACATACATACATAAATACATAAATAACCATGACCAGGTGGGATTCATTATAGATATGCAAGGATGGTTCAGCATAAGAAAAACAATCAGTGTAATTCATCACATTAACAAAGCAAAGAACAAGAACCACATGATCTTATCATTTGATGCAGAAAAGGCCTTACACTAAATCCAACACCCATTTCTTACTAAAACACTCAACAAAATAGGATTAGAGGGGAATTTCTTCAACATAGTAAGAAGTATGTACACAAACCTGAGAGCCAACATTGTATTCAGTGAATAGAAGTTAAAGGTATTCCCTTTGAGAACACAAACTAGATAAGGATGCCCACCATACCCCTCCTAGTCAATATTGTATTGGAAGTCTTAGTGATAGCAATAAGGTAAGAGAAGGAAATAAGGGGTATCCAAATAGTTTGCTTGGCTCCACAGTCAACAATCTTGGAAACAGCAGCCAGGAAATTAAAAGGCACATTGCCATGGGAAAGTCTGCTGTTAGGAACCTCTCCAAAGTACTGAAGAGCAGTGGTGTCTCCCTGGAGACTAAGGTGCGTCTGATACAGGCCATGGTCTT
>NW_006400089.1:968737-971729 GCF_000299155.1 Elephantulus edwardii | reverse complement strand
CCGGTCCTTAGAGAAGGACATCATGTTTGGGAGGGTGGAGGGACAGCGCAGGAGGGGAAGGCCCTCTATGAGGTGGATTGATTCAGTGACTGAGATAGTCGGGATGGGAGTGTCAGAGACAGTGTGATTGGCACAGGACAGAGCAGAGTTTAGGGCTGTTGTACATAGGGTTGCTATGTGTCGCAAGCGACTCGACGGCACATAACAACAACAACAACAACTCATTGGCAAAGAGGAGGTAAAATTATCTCTCTATGCAGATAATATTATAGTACACTTAGAAAACTCTAAAGACTCAGCAAGAAAACAACTGGATATAGTTGACCAATTTAGCAAAGTGACAGGATATAAGATCAACATACAAAATCAATTGGATTTCTCTACATTGACAAAGAGAATACAGAATTGGAGCTGAGAAAAACAATACCCTTCACAATAGCTAATCACAAGATTAAATACTTGGGAGTAAATCTAACCAGAAGCACAAAGCATTTATTCAAAGAATATTATAAAACATTGCTTCTGACCACTGGGACAACTGGAAGCATCAGTATGGATGGTGAAGAGATTGAGATACTTAACAGTTTTGGTTTACTTGGCTCCACAGTCAACACTCTTGGTAACTAACAGCAGGCAGGAAATCAAGAGACAAATTGCATTGGGAAAGTCAGATATGAGGGACCTCTCAGAATACTGAGGGCAATGACATCAGGTTGGAGATTAAGGTGGACCTGATCCAGTCTATATTCTTCGTAATTATGTGCTATGCTTTGGAGAGTTGGACAGTGACTAGGAATGATAAAAAGAGAATTGATGCCTTTGACTTGTGGTGTTGGAGAAGAGAGTTTAATATACCATGGACTACTAGGAGAACAAACAGGTTTGTCCTGGAGAGGGTGAAGCCAGAGTGTTACCCGGAGTCAAGGTTTCTGAAGCATTGTCTGACATGCTTTGGACATGTTACAAGGAGGGCCTGGTCCTTGGAGAGGGACATCATGTTTGGGAAAGTGGAGGTATGGCGTAAGAGAGGAAGACCCTTGATGAGATGGATCGATTCTGTGATTGGGGTGGTGGGAATAAGTGTGTTGGAGATGGTGAGGTTGGTACAGAATAGAGCAGGGTTCAGGGTTCTTGTACATAGGGTCACTATGAGTCGCAAGCAACTCGATGGCACATTACAACTACAAGAAACAAAAGAAACCTAGAGAAGTGGAAGAATATCCCTTGCTCATGGATATGAAGACTCAATGTTGTGAAAATGGTAATACTACCAAAGGCAATTTACATATTAATGGCAATCCAAATACAAATACCAATTCAATTCTTCAACAAGATGGAAAATGCATTTTGGAATAGAAAGAAACCCCGAATAAGCAAAGCATTCTTTAAAAAGAGAAACCAGGTAGGAGGCACCTCACTCTCTGATTTCAAATTGTACTACACTGCCGTGGTGGACAAATAGTGTGGTACTGGTACAACGACAGACACGCAGATCAATGGAATAGACTTGAGAACCCAGAAATCAACCCATCTACCTATGGTCAACTGATTTTTGACAAAGAGATGAAATCAGTTAAGTTGGGAAATGACAGCATTTTTAACACATGGTCCTGGCAAAATTGGAAAACTACCTGTAGAAAACTCATGCAAGATCCACATCTCGCTTCATACACAAAACCCAACTCAAAGCAAATCATGGACCTAGGACTAAAACCAACAACTATAAACTTCATTAAAGAAAAGCTTGGAATTACTCTAGAAGTCCTAATCCAAAACTGTCTTCTATGCATCCTGAAAACCTACAACCAGGAAAGGATAAAATAGATGAATGGGATCATCTAAGAGTCAAATCCCTATGCACATCCAAATACTTCTCCAACAAGGTAAAAAGGGAAGCAACAGAATGGGAAAAAATATTTGGTAATGACATGTTAGATAAGGAACTTATATCTAGAATTTATACTAGAGCACCACAAGATAAAAATAAACAACCCAATTGAAAATGGGCACAGGATATGAACAGATACTTCACGAAAAAAACATATTCAGATGCCAAAAAAACACATGAAGAAATGTTCAATATTCCTAGCACTAAGAGAGAGGCAAATCAAAACAACTATGAGATATCATCTTACCCCAGTACGAATAGCAACATTTAACAGAATAGCAAACAACAAATGCTGACGAGGTTGTGGAGAAACTGGAACCCTTATTCACTGTTGGTGGGCGTGGAAAATGGTACAACCACTCTGGAAGACAGTTTGGCACTTTCTCAAAAAGTTGCAAATAGAAATACCATTTGACCCAGCAATTCCACTACCAGGAATATACCCAAAAGAGACCATAACCACCATCCATATTTATTGCAGCTTTGTTCACATTAGCAAAGACTTGGAGACAACCCAAGTGCCCATCAACAAACGAATGGATAGAGAAGCTGTCATATAGTCACGCAATAGATACTATGCTACATTGAAAAACAAGAAGCCCATGAAATATTATTAAAAAATGGGTGACCTTGGAAGACATTATTCTGAGTGAAATATCTCAGTCACAGAAGGATAAATACTGCATAGTGCCACTGTTGCAAAACAGGGCTGACATTGGGGTTGAGTGGAGACTGAAAAAGAGAAGATAAATAATGTATATGACATTCAATCAGATGAGGGAGAGAACTGTTTAAAAGGGATATATAATTAGGTATCATTGTCATAACAGGAGTACAGAATGAAGGTTACATATTGGAATGGACTTGGGAGGAGAGATTGTATTATAATGAAATAATTTTTCTTTTACATTTCAAAGAGAAGAGTTGGCGGGAGGAGGGATGGGAAGAGAGAAAAGTGCAACAATGAATGAAAGGAAATCCAAAGTCTTTGGAAATTTTCTTTAAAAGTAATAATAATAGACTACAGCCTTCCTGTCTGCTACCACTGCAACCTTCCTGTCTGCTACCACTGCAGCCTTCCTGTCTGCTACCACTGTAGCCTTC
>NW_006400089.1:957220-963607 GCF_000299155.1 Elephantulus edwardii | reverse complement strand
TCACTAAGTTATGCCAAGAAATCTGGAGGACAGCCACCTGGCCAAATGACTGGAAGATATCGATATTTGTTCCCATTCCAAAGAAAGGTGGCCCAACAGAGTGTGGAAATTATCATACAATATCCTTAGTATCATATGCAAGCAACATTCTGCTGAAGATTATACAAAAATAATTGGAGGACATATCAACAGAGAAGTGCCAGATGTGCAGGCTGCATTTAGAAGAGGCCATGATACTTACGGCTAATGTTAGATGGATTTTGGCAGAAAGCTGAGAGTACCAGAGCAATGTCTATCTGTTTCGTTGACTATGCCAAGGCTTTTGACTATATGGATTACAACAAACTACCAGACTCTGAGAAGAATGGGAATTCCAGAACATTTTATTGTGCTTATGAGAAACCTGTACTTGGACAAGGCGGAAGTCATCAGAACAGAACAAGGAAACACTGCATGGTTCAAAATTGGGAAGGGTCCCCACTGTCCACCAGTATTCTGTCTCCATACCTATTCAAACTGTATGCAGAACAGATCATCAGGGATGTTGGGCTCTATGAGGAGGAATGTGGCATCTGGATTGGAAGATTTATCAACAACCCACATTATGCAGATGGCATAACCCTGCTTGCTGAAACTGAGAAGGACCTGAAGTGCTTGCTGCAGAAGGTCAAGAACTGTAGCTTTCAATATGGATTGAAGTTCTTTATCAAGGTAACAAAAATTATCACCATTGAGCCAATTGGGGGCATCATTATGGATGGTGAAGAGATTGAGATTGTCAACAGTTTTCGTTTGCATGGATCCACAATCGACACTCTTGATACTAGCAGCCAGAACATCAAGAGATGAATTGCATTGGGAAAGTTAGCTGTTAGGGACCTCTCCAGAGTACTGAAGAGCACCGATGTCAGGCTGGAGACTAAGGTGGGCCTTATCCAGGTCATAGTCTTTGCATTTGTGTGCTATGTGTCAGAGAGCTGGTCAATAACTAGGGATGACAGGGAATTGATGTCTTTAAGCTGTGGTGCTGGAGAAGAGTGTTGAATATACCATGAACTGCTAAGAGAACGCACAAGTTTGTCCTGGAGCGGGTGAAACTGGGCTGCTCCTTGAAGGTAAGGATTCTGGAGCTTTGTCTGACTTACTTTGGGCATGTTGCAGGGAGGGACCATTCCTTGGAGAGGGACATCATGTTTGGGAGTGTAGAGGGGCAGTACAAGAGAGAAAGACCCTCCATGAGATGGGTCAATTTAGTGATTGGGATAATGGGAGTAGGTGTATCAGAGACAGTGAGGTTGGCATAGAACAGAGTGGAGTTTAGGGCTCTTGTACATAGGATCACCATGAGTCACAAGTGACTCGATGGCACAACAACATATCATAGTCTCTAAAATTAATACTGGCAATTCTGGTCAGATTAAAGACCTGCTTAGTCTTCTAAAATTTATAACGTGACTTCCATATTTCTTTTTTAATAAATTTTTTATACTGATTTACTTAAAAAGTTCATATATAATTGAATATTTCCCATTTCCTTTACCCACCACTTCCTCTACTCATCAACTTGTGTGACCCTGTGATTACGCTCCTGCCTATCCTCACCCCTCTGCTCCTACCCTCACTCCCTTGGATTCTCATACATATTTTACCAGTTATCTTTCTATTTCTACAATAATGGTCTTATACAGTGCTTGTCACTATGGGACTGAGTTAGTTCACTTATAATAATGCTCTCGAGTCCCTCCCAAATTAGGTAGTGATTTTCAAAATCATTGCTCCTGCATGCTGCACAGAATTCCATCATGTGATTGGACCATAATTTCTCAATACATTTGGCTGTGGTTGGAAATCCGGGCTGTTTCCATGTTTGTGTGATGGTGAATAATGCTGCTGTGAACATTGGTCTAAAATCTCCCTTTGTGCCTCAGATCCCATTTTCTCAGAATATAGTCCAAGTGATAGAATAGCTGGGTCACATGGAATTTCTATGTTCAGATTTCTGAGGAAACATCAAACTGACTTCCAGAGTGGGTCTTCCTTGTATAAAAATCCCACCAACAATGTATAAGAGTTCCTATCGCTCCATTTCCTCTCCAGCATGTATTACTTGCTCTCCTGTTAACTTGAGAGATACAGGGTGAGTTTTTCCCTTTTTATTCTCCAATTCTAGCTCTCTGCATATTCCATTATAATACTTTGCTTTGTCCACCCGAGCTGCCCTTTGAAATCATCTGTTGAGCTGTTTTACTTCAACATGTTTTCCTTTAGATTTGGACTCTTGATGCTCCAGTGTAATCTTTAGAGTCTCTAATAACATTCATTTTATTTTTTTCTTTATACTCTGCTTTTGTTATGACCTTTTGTTTTCTTTATGCTTGCTATCTTTAATATCATCCCACAATTCATCTGGTCTTCCATCATTGGTGTTCAATGCCTCAAACCTCTTCTTAAGATGATCATGAAACAAAATTCATTCTATTTACAGTTTCATTTCTATCACCAAGCCCATACTTTCCAACTACTGTTCCTTCTTCATGGTTTCCTACTTTTGCTTTCCAGTCACAAACTGTCATTAGCATATTCTGATCTCATGTTCAATTTCAGACTGCAAAATTTAGTAAAAATTCTTAATTTCTTCCTCTTTAGCTCTAGATGTAGGAGCATATGTTTAATTAAAAGCATATATTTAAATATTAGTTGAGTTAATGGGTCTTTCTTGTATAAATATCTATATTATCCTATCACTCACAACATTGTATATCAGGATAGAAATTGAAATTGACTTTCATGACAAGTTGTGGCTGACATTGAAAAGAATGGGAATCCTAGAGCACTTTATTTTGCTCATGAGGAACCTATAATTGGATCAGGAGTCTGTTGTGAGAACAAAGCAGGAGAACACTGCATGATTTGTAATTAGGAAAGGAGAGCGTCAAGGTTGTATTCTCTCTCCTTACCTATTCAATCTATATGCTGAGCAAATTATCTGAGAAGCTGAACTCTATGAAGAGAAGTGTGGCATCAAGATTGTAGGGAGACTCATCAGTAACCTGTGTTTTGCAAATGACACAACCTTACTTGCTAAAAGTGAGGAGGGCTTGAAGCACTTGTGGCAGAAGATAGAGGAATGCAACCTTCAGTATCGATTGTATCTCAATATCAAGAAAACAAATATTCTTACCACTGGACCAATAGGCAGTGTCAAGATGGATGGAAAGGAGATGGAAACTGTCAACAGCTTCATCTTGCTTAAATCCACTATTAACATCCTTGATATGAACAATCTATTGCACTGGGAAAATCTGCAGTTAGGGACCTTTCCAAAGTACTGAGGAATATTGATGTCAGTTTGAGGACTGAGGTGCATTTAGTGAAACATCTGAGTTCTGGATAAAGAATAAGGATTACAGAAAAAGAATTGATGCCTTTTAAATGTGGTGTTGGAGAAGAGCACTTAACATCCTATGGATGGCCAGGAGAATGAACAGATATGGAGGGTGCATCTGGAGTGCTCTTTAGAGACAAGAATGATGAGGCTTCACCACACATACTTTGAACATGTTTCAAGGAGGTGCTATTCCTTGGAGAAGGACATGATATTGGGAAGGGTGGAGGGTCAACAAAGGAGAGGAAGACCCTCAATTAGGTGTATTAATACAGTGACTAGTTTAATGGGTTCTTGTGTATCAGGAAGTGTGAGAAGGATGCAGGATAGAACAGGATTCAGATCTTTTGTTTGTAGGTGTTCCAAGACCTGTCTGCTTTCAGCAAGCAAAATTGTGTCATCTACATATCTCAGGGTGCTGATGAGTATTTCTTCAATGCCAATGTTATGCTTTTCATGTATAGTCTAGCTTCTTGAATTATATGTTCAACATTGTTGTTGTTAAGTGCCATCAAGTTGCAGGCGACTCGTAGCGATCCTATGAAGGAGAGTCCTTGACGCTTGGGTACCTTTCATACTCTCTCCAGGTTCATAGGGTTTCCGGAGGCAAGCTATTATGGAAGTGAATGCCACTCCTCCTTCCAAATGCTCAGCATAGAGATTGAATAAATACAGTTAAAGGAAAAAACTCTAATGAATGTATTTCCTGATTCAAACAATTCAATAGCTTTTTGTTCTATCTGTACAATCACTTCTTGGTCTATGTACAGATTCTATATGAACATAATCGAGTGTTCTAGAATTCTCATCTTTTCAATGTTATTCATTATTTGTTGTGATCCACACAGTGAAATGTCTTTGAATAGTCAGTAAAATGCAAATAAAGACCTTTCTGGTATTCTCTGCTTTCAGCCAAGATGCATTGAACATCATCAATCTTTTTTTGGATCCAGCTTGAGTTTCTAACAGTTCTCTTTCAATGTTCTATTTTCCAGCTGTTTATGTGTGATTTTAGTGGTATTCTTCAATAATTTCTTCCTTCTCTTGCATCACCTACATTTGGAATGGGCATAAATATTAATCTTATCTAGTCAGCTAGGTATCTGTCACCTAAATTTCTTTACATGTATGGATGAGTGACTTCAGTGCTGCCTCCTTTTTTTAAAGCATTTCATTTCATACTCTATCAATTTCTCAAGCCTTATTTTTCCCTAATACCTTTAGTATAACATGGACTTCTTCCTTTGATGCCACTAATTCTTTCATTTGTTTGTTGTTAATATTTTATTGTTTGCCATGGTTAATATCGTTTGTCAATATTGCACTGTGATATGATATAAAATAGTTTATTCTATATGTTAGAAATTCTATGTTAATAATGCAAAATTACAAGCAATCTTATGATAATATGATTAAAGATAGGTCTCCTTCGAAGTGTGCATGATATTTATGATTGGACTCTGGCAAAAAACGAGAGTGCTTTTTCTCAGATCTGCATCTGGCTATCTGGCTCATGGTCTCTAGACTTCAATCAGTGGCCTGCCATACTTGCTGACCTTGGACTTTACAGTGTTCAGAGCTCACTATCGGTTACTCTGTTTTGTTTTTGTGTGGGTTTTTGTTGTTGTTAATAAAATTTTATTTTAATTGTGATTTTAATGAACATTTACAGAGAAGTTAGATTTTGATTCATTCATTGTTGCACATTTTACCCCCTCACCCTTCCTTCCATCTCCCCTAGTTCACTTTTTAAAAAATATTCATTCATTGTTGCACAATTAAAAATTATGGAACACTTCACAAATTCGTGTGTCGTCCATGCACAGGGGCCAATACTAAATTTCTCTCTATGATTCCAATTTTAGTATATGTGCTGCCGAGGTGAGCACAATTCTGTTTCTTAACAACCACCTTTGGACATGCCAGAATCTGCAGGAGGCAGCTGGCAGTTTCCAAAGTCAACTGTCTGTAGCCATGCTTCCCAACGACTATGGGCTAATTGTTTCCATATGTCTTTGATTTTGCTTCACTTTGCTTTGGCTAGAAAGGGACCAGTAATTTCACCTTAGCTGGACACTCACAAGCTTTTAAGTTCCCAGCTACTCCTCACCAAAGCAATATAAACTATTGCCTTTTCAGTCTGTGTAATGCAGTGACCTTTATGTTACGTGATACTATTGTCTTTTATTTAGAATTTATTTTATTCATTTTAATGAACATTTACAGAGATTTTGGATTTCCATTCATTCATTGCTGAACTTTTCTCCCTGTCCAGCTGTCCCACCCCCACCCCAGTTCACTCCTCTCTTTGAAAAGTAAAAGAAAAATCCTTTCTTTGGTATACAATCCCCCCGCACCCCTCCCACCACTCCTAGTACAATCCATTATACAACCTTAATTCTAGACTCCTGTGATAACCATAAGACCCTATCATATATCCCTTTTAAATTATTCTCTCCCTCATCTGTTTCAATGCAGTATACCTAATTTATCCGGTTTTTCTCAGTCTTACCCAAACCCTGATGTCAGTCCCATTCTACAACAGTGTCACCATGCAGTGTTTTTCCTTTTGTGACTGAGATATTTCACTCAGCATAAGGTCCTCCAGGGTCACCCATTTTGAATAATATTGCATGAGTTCCTTGTTTTTCAAGGCAGTATGGTATTCCATTGTGTGGATATACCACTGCTTCTCTATCCATTTGTTTATTGATGGGCACTTGGGTTGTTTCCAACTCTTTGCTATTGTGAATAAACCCACAGTAAACATGGGTGTGCATATATCTGCTTGGATGTCAGCTTTGATCTCTTTGGAGTATATTCCCAGTAGTGGAATTGTTGAGTCAAATGGTATCTCTATTTGCAACTTTTTGAGAAAGCGCCACACCACTTTCCACAGTGATTGCACCATTTTACACTTCCACCAACAGTGAATAAGGGTTCCAGTTTCTCCATAACCTCGCCAGCGTTCGTTGCTTACTGTTTTGTTAAATTTTGCTATT
>NW_006400089.1:946404-955895 GCF_000299155.1 Elephantulus edwardii | reverse complement strand
TTCTTAAAGGGAATGCCTTTAACCTCTCTCCATTGAGAACAATGTTGGATCTTGGGTTTACATAAATCCTTTTTACTGTGTTGAAGAAATTCCCCTCTAATCCTGTTTTGTTGAGTGTTTTAATCACGAAAGAGTGTTGGATTTTGTCAAAGGCCTTTTCTGCATCAGTTGATAGGATCATGTGGTCTTTTCCTTTGCTTTGTTATTGTGATGAATTACATCGATTGTATTCCTTATGTTGAACCATCCTTGCATACCTATTATAAATCCCACTTGGTCATCGTGATTTATTTCTTTGCTATATCATTGAATTCTTTTAGCCAGTATTTTATTCAGGATTTTTGCATCTATGTTCATATGAGATACTGGCCAGTAGTTTTCTATTTTTGGGGTGTCCTTTCCTGGCTTTGGTATCAAGGATATGTTTCCTTCATAGAATGAATCTGGGAGAATTCCATCTTTCTCTATTTCCTGAAATAATTTATGTAGAATTGGTGAAAGTTTTTCTCTGAATGTTTGATAAAATTCACTTGTAAAACAATCTGGTCTAGGGCTTTTTTTGGTCGGAAATTGTATTACCTTTTCAATTTCTTCTTTTGTAATGAGTCTGTTCAGATGTTCAATTTCAGTTTCTATTAGTTTAGGTAGGTTGTGCATCTAAGTATTTGCCTATTGCCTCTAAGTTTTAACATTTGTTTGTGTATAATTTTTCATAATACTCTAGTGTTCGCTTTTTAATTTTAGTTAGTTCTGTTGTGACATTGCCTGATTTATCTCTTATTCACATTATTTGCGTCTTCACTTTCTTCGGTGAATTTTGCTAATGGTTTGTCAATTTTATTGACCTTTTCAAAGAACCAACTCCTAGTTTTGTTGATAGTTTCAATTGTTTTTTTGTTTTCTATTTCATTTATTTCAGCTCTAATTTTTACAATTTCAATTTTTTTAGAGGGTGTCAGGTTTTCTTGCTGTTCTTTTTCAATTTGCTGATTTTGCTGAGTTAGAGAGTCAATGGTCAATTTTTCTTGCCTCTTGATGTATTTGTTTATTGCTATAAATTGACCTCTGATTACTGCTTTGGCTGTTTCCCAGAGGTTTTGCTAAGTGGTGTTTTCATTGTCATTTTTTTCATGAAACTTTTTTATTTCATTTTTTATTTCTTCTAGTACCCAGTTGTGTTCAAGCAAGGAGTTTCCAAATGTATTTCTTCTAGTACCCAGTTGTGTTCAAGCAAGGAGCTTCCAAATGTATGCTTTTTTCTCCTTTATATTCTGATTTTTAATTTCTAATTTTGTAACATTATGGTCTGAAAAGATGCTTTGTATTATTTCTATGTTTTTGAATTCATTGATGCTTCCCTTGTGACCTAGAATGTGATCTATTCTGGAGAACATTCCATGCACATTGGAGAAGAAGGAATACTGTGTTTTGGGGGGGGTGCATTACTCTATATTTATGAGGTCAAGTTCATTTATTGTATGGTCTAATTCTTCAGTATCTTTGCTGAGATTCTTTCTTGTAGTTCTCTCTTTTATTGAGAGGGGTGTATTGAAGTCTCTAAGAACTATAGTAGTGTTGTCTATTTCTTTTTTCAGTTTTGTTAATGTTTGTTTTATGTATTTTGCAGGTCTTTCATTTGGTGCATAGATATTTATTATTGTTATGTCCTCTTGTTCTGTTGACCCTCTCAGCATTATGTAGTGACCTTCCTTGTCCTTTGTGATGGTTTTTACATTGAGATTTATTTTATCAGAGATTAATATCGTTATTCCTGCTTTTTTCTGGTTGCCATTTGCTTGGTATCTTTTCCCCCACCCTTTTATTTTTAGTCTGTCTTTATCTTCATTTTTAAGGTGTGTCTCTTGGAGACAACATATTGATGGATTTGGGTTTTTTATCCATTCTGCTACTCTTTTTCTCTTTAGTGGTGCATTTAAACCTTTCACATTCAGTGTGATTATTGAGAGGCAAGGTTTTATTGCTATCATTGTGTTGAGTTCTTTTTGGTGTTGTTGCTAGTTACTTTGATCCATAATGCTTTCTGTGGTATCTCTGTAAGAAGGACATCTCTGAGTCTTTCCTACAATGCTGGTCTTGTTTTTACAAACTCTCTTAGGTTTTGTTTTCTGGGAATATCTTGATTTCTCCTTCATATTTAATGGATAATTTTGCTGGGTACAACATTCTTGGTTGACAGTTGTGTTCTTTGAGTGTTTGATATATGTCCTTCTACTCTCTTCTTGCTTGCATGGTTTCTGCTGGGAAATTGACACTTAATCTTATCTGTTCTCCCTTATAGGTTTCTCTTGTTTCTCCCTTGCTGCTTTCAGAATTCTCCCTTTTTCTTTGGTTCTGGAAAATTTAGCTATGATATGCCTTGATGTTTTTTCCTTTTGGGGTCTAGTCTATATGGTGTTCACTGAGCTTCTCGCATATATATTCTTTCATTCTTCATTAAGCCTGGAAAGTTTTCCTCTAGTAATTCTTCCACAACTTTTTCAGTGCCTTTACTTGCTTCTTCCTTTTCTGAGATTCCAATGATGTGCATGTTATTTCTCCTGATGGTGTCCCACATTATTCTTAGGTTTTCTTCTTTTTCCTTCCTTTTTGAGTCTGCTTTTTGCTCTAGCAGATCAGTGGTGACAATTCTGTCTTCTATTTCATTGGCTCTGTGTTCCATCTCTTCAATTCTGATCATGTGTCCCTCCATCACGTTGACAGCATCTGAAACATTGGACCTCATATTTTGGATAGTGGTTTCTTATTTTTCCAGTGCCGCTAATGCCTCTTTTCTTTTCTCTACATTGTTCTAGACTGGTTTTTTTGGCTCCTCCTGGTTTTTACTTGTAGTATCCTGTGATTAGTCTAGTTTGTCTTTCATCCATTGAAAATATTCAGTCATGTTCTTTTCAATTCTTTGCCAGAAAGTTCCATTAGACTTTCTGGCTTCAGGAAATCCATTGATATTCTGTCACTCTTTGGGGGTGACATCTTGCTTTGTGCTTGTGTATTGTGTGGGACAGCTTGCTTTCTTTGAGACATTGATATGTTCTTGATCTGAAGACAATGCTTTAGAGATCAGTTGGGTAACTTCCCCACTTGTGTTTTTCTCTGAACTTCTGACTCCAGGGAAATGTCAGTTCAGAGCCTGTGAGAGCAGCCTCCTGTAGGTAAGACAGGTCAAGGTGCTCTGGATTAAAGGCAGGTTGATTAACCAGATGTGTAGGCACAGGTGTGGATTCAAATGGGGTGGGGCATACATGGGGGTCAGGCAATCACAAAGGCAGTTCAACCACTGGGGGGACCTCACTCAGACCTAAGTTGTCTGGGTGTGCTTACAATTGGTGGTCCCTATTCAATTTCCAGCTGTCCATTTCCCACCCATTGGTTTTCACTCAGTGGTCCCTGTCCGGTGGCACTTAAACAGGTACCCTTGTTCAGTGGCCCCTTCCCAAGCAGGGTCCTGGGTCCAAGGGGACCCAACAAGACAAAGTCAAATTCCCACCAACCCACTCACCTCTCTCTCTGGTCTGCAGTGTCCACAAAAGTTCAGTCAAATTATGACTGACCCTCTCGTTCCTGGGCAGTTGGCGTGGACCAAGACAGCTCAGCCAAATTCCCACCAGTGGGCACACTCTTGGGTAATCTCCCAGACAATAAGCAGTGTCCAAGAAAACCCAATTAGGATCCCACCAGCCTTTCTCGTGGCAGTTCAGTCCCACAGCAGCTTGATTGGTGGCTTCAGACTATGGCTGGATCTGCAATGTGCCTTTGTGTGCTGATTCAGGATCATACTGTCCACAGCTGTTGTTAGGTCTCTGTGCTGTGTGAAGGAGTCTCTAGTGGTCCTGGAGCACCGCCAGCGGTGCAGGGCTATGGCAAGGCCACTAGGGTGTGCTGGAAGTGCGGGGGCACTGGAGGGTGGTGGGGTGGTGTCCCTGGACATTGTGCTGTGCCAGGCGTGAGGGTGCTGATGGGGGGAACAGGGCTTGGGCACTGCTGGGAGTTAGGGGTTTCAGTCTGTTCCCAGATATTAAGCTGCCCAGTCACCAGTCCTCAGCACATTAGACTGCCTATGCCATTGCCGGAGTGCACCAACACCAGAGTGCACCATTGCCAGAGTGTGCTGTCACCCAATACTATTGTCTTTTAATTTTTTTTTAAATTTTATACTGGTTTACTTACAAAATTCATAAAATTTGTATACATTGGTTTTCTCACTGGATTTTCCCCTTCCCTTTCCCTTTACCTTCATCCATCAATTTGTGTGACCCTATAATTAGGCCCCTCCTCCCCTTGGATCCTCACTCTACAATAATGTTCTTATATAGTATTTGTCCTTATGAGACTAAGTCAGTTCACTTAGCAAAATGCTCTCTAGTATCTCCATGTTAAATAGTAATATTCAAATCATTGCTCCTGTGTGTTGCATAGTATTCCATTGTGTGAATATACCATAATTTCTCAATCCATTCCATTGTGCTTGGGCATTTGGGTTGTTTCCATGTCCTTGGTATGGTGAATAATGCTGATATGAGCATTGTTGTACAAGTCTTTTATCTTGAAGCCCCATTGCAACACCATTGGTTCTTGATTATATGCTACCTCCTAGAATAATTAAATGTCAACCAATTCTTTTTGGTATAGTGGCTCTTTGTATATCGTCCATCTTCTTTTAATACTTCCTGCATCATTCAGTATTTAGCCTACAGAATCCTTCAACTACTGCAACTTGAGGCTTAAATTATGTCTTAATTTCTTTCTGCTTAAAAATGCCAAACATGTTCTTCCTTTTAATTTTCTAAACCCAACAAGTCTTTGCATATTTCATTTTAATATTTTATCTTCTGGATCCACCTTTTGAAATACTCCATTCAACTCTCTTATGTTATCATTACTTCCTTTTATCTTCTCTAAATTCTAGAACAAGTTTCAAAATCTGTTCTGACACTCACTTCGATATTTGTCTTTTTTAAGGATCTTCATTTTTCTGATATATAATATTTTTTATTTCATCTCACAGTTTGTCTGGTCATTCATCTCCAATGAATAATATATATTTTTTACATGGTCACTAAATTCAAGAGAAATACACTAGTTACTGGAAAAACATGATTCTGGCAACTTTCACTAGAAAAATCAATCTTAGAGATAGACGTTAGAGTGGAAAAAGCAAAAGTTTTATTACATATGTTAGCATATATGAGGTTCCTGAATCTGTCTCAGAACAGGAAGGTTTTTAGGAGTTATCTCTGTAGACTCACCTTATCTCTTGAGTTTCTACTCCTGAGTCATCTTCATGTGATTTGGCATCTAACTTGCCTCATATCTCCTCCCCTTAAGCTTGCTTATTTATTTATTCTTAATCTCAAAAGGGATTAACTCGATCTCCAACTTACGGCAGGAACCTGGGTCTCCGCTTTCTGCAACCTGGAGCTTAAGACATGGCTTCCTCAGGCCTGGAACAGTTATGTTCTTATATTAATGAAAAGATCAGTAATATTAAAAACACTTTGTCATTAAGAATCTGTGGCCAAGAACCTGTCTTGAAAACTCTGCTAAATAAAATTCGAGATGAGACCATTGTCATAAATGAACTCCTAAATAAACTGGAATTGGAAATTTAGTATCAAGAACAAACCAGCAGTGCACTCAAGGAACTCTGCGAATCTCTTGGAAAAGATTACAAAGACGCTCAACATCTCAAAGAAAACATTCCCCCCCATTTGCCTCCTGTAACAAAAAGCAAGAACCTTGATCAGGGGTCAGAAGTTAAACCTGATGAACCAGTCAAAGCTGTGGAAACTTCACCCATAAATAAGCCCCGCAAAGAACAATGGAACATTAAAGAAATGCAGTTTATAACTTCTGACGAGTTCAATGGTGTTCCTGGATACATGAAATCGTGCTTAACCTATTGTCAGATTAATGATATTATTAAAGAAATTAACAAGGCAGTGGCCTGTAAATATAAGATCTTGCATCAACCGAAAAAGTCTCTGAGTTCTGTGGCCAGAAACTTTTATCACAGATTTATGGAAGAAGAAATAAAGGATACCAAAAGTCACTATTTCATAATGGAAACAGACATAAAGGAGTTCACGGCTCTGAAAGTTGACAAGAGGTTTCACGTGGTCCTGAATATTTTGCGACACTGTAAGAGGCTGTCAGAGGTCCAGGGGGAAGATTTACCCGTTATGTTATAACCTGAGCCTCCGTGAGCTTGTGAACCAACCAGCAGCAGACTAAAGGTTATCCCTATAATTCCTTTATATATAATTTTATTAGCTTTTCGTTTTCTTGTTTCTTATAAAAATGAGGCTTCTATTTTGATAAAGCATGGGGCTTTTAAAAAATGTACCTCCTTCCAATACATACTTAAATTCCTTTAATATAAATGTCTGTGCAGTACACTTACTGGAACTGAAAATGTTCATGCCTAGTTTCTGTTTAGTGGACAGTAATCTCAGTAAGAGGGATATAGATGAAATTGTGGAAGAAAAAGGCCACAAAGATAAGGTCAAGGATCCCCATCTCTCTTAGAATTAAAGGTCATTTGTGTCTCAATTTCACCATTGAAATTTCCGTCTACAGGAAAACTTGCTACGAGTTGCACTTAGAGAGGCATATCAGACATGGGACATTTCTTCTTCCCCCTGTATCATTAGAAAGCAACTAATGTGAACTGCATTTGGTATAAACCAGTCTGTAAACTTCAAACTGTTTGGAAATTTCAGTGAAAGTATGTTGCAATGGAAAAGGTGATACAACAGCATGTGAATCAGGGTGGTCATGGTCACGGACAGCGAGTAATTGGATTGTAGGAAGTAACGCTTCTCTTCAGCTCCTGTGGAGATTGTCTGGTCTGTTTTATGTCTGTGCCATCTGTTTGGCAGTTATATCTCTGGAACGGTGAATAGAAATGTCTCGCCAGGCCCTGTGGGCTGGTTAACACCATCCCTATGATGATCCCAGGGCACATTACGAGTGTCACATATATATATCATAAGCTATTATTTTTCTTTAATTTAAATGCAGGTATGTTTAATTTTTCATGTTTTATTTTCAATAAAATAATGACATTATACTTTATTTAAACTATTACCTAATTTTGCTCTATGAAAAAAGTTCTTTGAAATCTTCCTTCTTGAAACTCATTGCACAATTGTGTTGTTTGTGTAGAAGATATACCAAAGTATGTATTAATTTCTATACTTAGTCTCTATTTTGTTAGTTCCTAACAGTTTATTTTGGGAAAATAATTTTTCTCAAGGAAAAATGAAGACTCATCAACTTTCAGAGAAGAATTAATCTGATACTTGATCATTATTTTCTTTTTAAATTTTTTAAAATTGTTATTTTAATGAAGGTTTACAGAAAAGTTGACTTTTTCATTCATTCATTGTTACACATTTTTCTCCCTACCCGCCCCCTCGACCATTATTTTAAAGCAAATTGACAAGACTTATTCTACTCTATTTCTGTTGAAAATAAAATGTCTTAAACTCTTTAAACAAAGGGATTAACTCAATCCTGTCTAATTAACAAAGAAAACCCATTCCCAAATGGAATGATAACCATAGGCATACAGATTAGGATTTATGTATTTCTGAAAGATACTATTTAATTCATAATATGTGTGTTCTATATTGGGTTTTTTTCCTCACTTTTTCATTCCTGGCATAATAGATCATATCCAAAATGGACCTTCCCAATCCATCTCAGCTCACCAATGCCTATTATTGTTATTCTTTATTATTGAGTCAGAACCCACCCATAGCTGACCCCCCAGCAGGTTTTCAAAGGCAGTTAATCACAAGGGAGGAGATCCCTATCCTCCCATTAAGCAGCTGGTAGATTTGAACCTTGTGCCTTCACTATTGCAATGTAGCTTCTTGCCACTACGCCACTAAAACCAGTATGTCACTATTTCTGTGTTTCATTTCTTTTAAAATAATGTCCAATTTTCCTACATCATACTTCTTACATTTCATGTTCCAAATATTAGCTCTGCCTCCAGTGCTATATCTACTAATCTATTGTTCATAGGGTTTTTAGAGGCCTGTTAATTCAGAAGTGGATGGCTGATTCTTCTTCCTAGTCTGTCTTAATTTGGAAGTTCCATTTTAGTGTAATAAGTGGTAGACAAGCATTTTGCCCAACAGAGCCCATGAAAGACACTTCCTCATAAAATAAATTTAGTGATCCCTTCCCCCACCAGCCCTGCCCATTGGCACCTTTCCCCCTCCCCCGCATCCTGTGGCATTTAAGAGAGGCCCGAACTAACCCCTGATATAATGGCTGAGACCTCCAGTCACTTCCATCTGCTCCTTATTGCTCTTCTTCCGAGAAATAACAGTGCTCTGGGTCTCCTAGTGCCTAGTTGTTCCCCTGGCATATGTGAGAGTGTTCCTCACACCAGTCTTATCTCTCTTCCTCTTAGCACTGGTATCTGGAGAAGACAGAGTTCTGGTGGCTGAGTGGCTAGAGAAAAATATTGAACATACCATGTACTGCCAAAAGAACAAACAGATCTGTTCAGGAGATGATGAAACCAAATTGCTCCTCAGAGGCAAGGATTGTGAACTTCCATTGCACATACTATGGGCATGTTGCTAGGAGAGACCAGCCCTTGGAGAAGGACATCTTGCTCAGAAGGGTGGAGGATCAGTGCAGGAGAGGGAGACTAGATGACATAGATTGACACAGTGAATGTGGCAGTGGGTCAGTTGTGTTAGGAACAGGGAGATTGGCTCAAGATAGGTGCAGAGCTATTTATTACTCAAGGGTTGTATCAGTCACAGGCCAATCAATGACACTTAATAACATATTTGTTTTTTTTATGTAAGCATACTATGTTAGTTTTTTAGAGCTAAAATGTAAAAATTTTGCAATAAAAATATTAATACAGTATGTTGTTGTTGTTTTGTGCTGTCGTGTCACATGTGACTCACAGGTACCTTATGTACAACAGCTCTGATGCCTGCCCTGTCCTGAGCCAGTCTCACTAGCTCTGACACACCTACATCCATTGCCCCAGTTACTGTGTCAATCAATCTCATTCAGAGTCTTCCTTACCTTCACTGTCCCTCTGTCATTCCAAGCATGATGTCCTTGTCCAAGGACTGGGCCATCCAGGACAAATGCCCATGTATGTGAGACCGAGCTTCAAAATTCTTCCCTTCAAGAAGAAACTTGGTTTCATCCTCTAAAAGACAGATTTATTTGTTTTCTTGGCAGGAAAATTGTTGTTGTTATGTGCCAGCAAGTCACTTGTGACTCATAGTGACCCTATGTACAAGAACGCTGTACACTCTTCTATCCTGTGCCGACCTAGCCATCTCAAACACACTTATTCCCACCTCTCTAGTCACAGAATTGATCCATCTCATCAAAGGTCTTCCTCTCCTTCGCTGCCCCTCCACTCTGCCAAACATGATGTCCCTCTCCAAGGACCAGTCCCTCCTTGCAACATGCCCAAAATATGTCAG
>NW_006400089.1:938902-941654 GCF_000299155.1 Elephantulus edwardii | reverse complement strand
TAACAAGTTAAAAACTGGAAACAATCTAACAACAAAACAATCATTGCCATGGACTGCTTCCAACTCCTAGCATCAATATTACCATGTCGTCAGTGCTCTGATCTCAGTTTCCTTTGCCCCAACAAAGAATTAAACCAGGTAGGAGGCAACAGGAAGATTGGTGGTGGATGAATGCCCTGGTCTTTCCTGGTTCAGCCCTTTTTAGGCTGTCTGTCCTGTTTAAAATACTCATGGTGCAAGCCCTTGGCAGCACATGGCTGAGAGGAAAGGCAAGGAGACGGGAGTGAAAGTGAAAGTAAAAACATTTTTATTAGCAAATGTATATCCCTGAGAGAGACACGGGTCAGGCTCAAAAAGTAAAGGTGTGGAGAAAGATCTTATGCCATATGTGTCATAGTTAAATATAGGTGGCTCGCTTCCTCTTTTGGACATGCTTCTAGGTTTGAGTCTGGGCCAATGGGATGATGTCATAGAG
The DNA here is from genome assembly GCF_000299155.1 of Elephantulus edwardii. Classification (NCBI taxonomy): domain Eukaryota; kingdom Metazoa; phylum Chordata; class Mammalia; order Macroscelidea; family Macroscelididae; genus Elephantulus; species Elephantulus edwardii. Next base: position 941,179 of record NW_006400089.1, on the reverse strand, counting down.
TGCAACAGTTAGAGGGTTGTTCTTAATCTGGTCTGTTGTTCTTGGCATCACTGATCCCATGATGGGTTTCTCTTGTGCCTAAAATAATAACCAGGCTGCTTCAAAGGTCAGCTTTAACTAAGCAGATCAGGGCTGTGATGCTAAGGTCCAGTGCTGTTTCTTGATTTTGATTGGGTAGGGTCTGATCTTGGCCACTTCATTTGACCTTTGCTTTCTATTTGCTTTTAACATGGCATTTACTTCATTTTTGCAGACTTATCTACCTAATTTTGACCCTAAAAGTCCCTCCATGTAATTTCCAAGGCTGTAAATCTCAATGGAAAGAGATTGCTCATCTTTCTTTGGTGGAGCTATTGTCAGATTTGCTTAGCAGCACAACATGTTATGAACTGTTCCACCAGAGGGCTCAAATTAAAAACACAAAACAAGTAAATGCAACTATATTTCAGGTTTTGAGGCCACAATATGTAAGTAAAATATTAACCAATAGAATCTAATTGCAAATAAAAAGAGTAATATACCAGGAATATGTAAGAGAGAGAATTGTCATTTGAATCATCCATAGTTACATTTGAGAACCTGTCAACTTTCATTCCTAATTGTATTTATTTTTTTAATTTTATTATGATTTATTTACAAAGTTTGAATACATTGTTTATCACCAAATATCCTTCTCATTTCCTTCACCCCATAGATTGTGGTTAACATCCTACCTCACTCACCCATCCTCACCCTTATATTTCCACACTCCTCCCACCTTGTATCCTCATACTTATTCTACAGTAATGGTTTTATACAGTTTTTGTCCTTGTGGGACTGAGTTAGTTCACTCAACATAATGCTCTCCAAGTTGGGTAGTAATTTACAAAATTACTGCTCCTGCATGCTGCATAGTATTCCATTGTATGAATGTACCACAACGTCTTAATCCATAACTTGTGATTCGACATCTGGGATGTTTCCATTTTCTTGTGATGGTGAATAATGTTGCTATGAACCCTGGTGGACTGGCTTCCGTTTGAGCCTCAGTTCTTATTTCCTTGGGGTATATTCCAAGCAATAGAATAGCTAGGTCATATGGAATTTCTATGTTCAGCTTTTTGAGGAAACACCAAACTGCCTTCCATAGTGGTTGTACCATTGTACAATCCTACCAACAATGCAAAAGAGTACCTATCTCACCACATCCTCTTCTACATTTTTTACTTGCTTTCCTGTTAAACTTTGCCACTGCTACTGAAATAAGATGGTAACTCATTGTGGTTTTGATTTGCACCTTTCTTATTGCAAGTGGTTTGGAGACTTTCTTCATATGTGTCTTGGCCATTTGAATATCTTCATTCCTAAATTTAAAAATATAATCTTAATTAAAATGTAATGGATGTAATTATATATATTTAGAAAGCAGTAAAGATCTTATTGTCTAAACAAGAGATACAAGCATTAACTGAAGACAAAAATAAGTTCATTGTTTTGATAATTTAGACTCCAGGGTGTCTCACTGGAAAGGCCAGTTCCTTACAACATCTGGAACCAAAACCAGCAGATATTTGAGATTGTTTTCTAGACAATTTACACAAAAGGCAGCAATAAAGAAAAGATTTTCTTTCCTCGATAAGTTGTATACATTGTCTCACTAAAGGTAAAAATGTTCTCGTATAGAAAATTTTTATTTCTTCTACACTTCCCAGGAAAAGTGGTTTTGAGGCCTAGGCTAAACAAGAAAATACTCAAGTCTCTAATCTAGCTGTAGTTATGATATTCTGTACTTTGCAAAAATAAAAATTAAAATCAATATCAAACAAACACACTGATTTCTCTCTCTTAATTACATTTTCAACCAATTGGAGTTAATTAATGTTAAAGTACAAAAAAGAATTTGTATGACTAGTCTTCTACTCTGTGTTACACATGAAAGAGAAGTACCCCTCCTCCCCGATAGCTCTGGTCCTAGAGGGACTACATTAAGAACTGGATACAGAACAGGTCTACAAGGAAGCAAGTAGGGGCAGGGTTTTTTTTATAATTTTTTAATTTAATTTTTTTTTACAGAGGTTTTGGATTTCCATTCATTCATTGCCACAAATGTCTCCCTTCCCATCCCTCCCCACCAGCTCGCTTCCCCCTCCTAAGAGAGAGAAAAAAAAGAAAAAAATTCCTTCATTAGCATACAATTCCCATGTCCGTTCCCCCCACCCCCCACCCCGAGTACACTTCTCTATGCAACCTTAATTCTGGATTCCTGTGCTAACCATAATACTCAATCATATATCACTT
>NW_006400089.1:934508-935471 GCF_000299155.1 Elephantulus edwardii | reverse complement strand
TATCTTTTCTTGAGAGTGGAGTATTGAAGTCTCCAACTACAAACGTAGTGTTGTCTATTTCCTTTTTCAGTTTTGTTAATGTTTGTTTAGTATATTTTGCAGGTCTTTCATTTGGTGCATAGATATTTATTATTGTTATGTCCTCTTGATCTATTGACTCTTTAATCATTGTGTAGTGACCTTCCTCATCCTTTGTAAGGGTTTTTGCTTTGAAATTTATTTTATCAGAGATTAAAATGGCTACTCCTGCTTTTTTCTGGTTGCCATTTGCTTGGTATATTTTTCCCCATTTTTTTTAATCTTTCTTTATCTTCGTTTTTTAGGTGTGTCTCTCGTAGACAGCATATTGATGGATTTTGGGTTTTTATCCAATCTGCTACTCTTCTTCTCTTCAATGGTGCATTCAAACCATTCACATTCCGTGTGATTATTGAGATGCAGGGTTTTATTGCTATCATTTTGTTGAATTCTTTTTGGTGTTGTTGCTAGTTACTTTGGTCCATGCTGCTGTCTGTGGTAACTCTGTAGGAAGGAGATCTCTCAGTGTTTCCTGCAATGCTGGTCTTGTTTTTACAAACTCTCTTATGTTCTGTTTTTCTGGGAATATCTTGATCTCTCCTTCATATTTGATGGATAATTTTGCTGGGTACAGTATTCTTGGTTGACAGTTGCGTTCTTTGAGTGTTTGATATATGTCTTTCCATTCTCTTCTTGCACGCATGGTTTCTGCTGAAAAATCGGCACTTAATCTTATCTGTTCTCCTTTGTAGGTTACTCTTTGTTTCTCTCTTGCTGCTTTCAGGATTCTCTCCTTATCTTTGGTTCTGGCAAATTTAACTATGATATGCCTTGGTGTTTTTCTTTTGGGGGTCTATTCTATATGGTGTTCGCTCAGCTTCTTGAATATATATTCTCTCATTCTTCATTATGCCTAGGAAGTTTTCCTCTAGTAATTCTTCCACA
>NW_006400089.1:928938-933801 GCF_000299155.1 Elephantulus edwardii | reverse complement strand
TCTATCTCCCTTTCACCAGCCCTCCATCTAATAACTTATATATGAAGCTTCCATGGCTTCTGTGATTTCAAACACATCAGCTGATGGTAGTTCCTTATGTTGGGATCAGTGTCTCTGAAGTTTAGTCGCAACATTTATCGGTCAAAGGTGATGCATCCTGTAGAATTGCTGTGTAGAGCCCTCGGGCCAGAACGGATGTCACAGGCTTTTGACGTCTCCGGTTACCTGAGAAAATAGGGTGGGTCTGCGGGGTCTGCTGGCTGTCCTGTGAGGTGCGTCTAGACCAGGGAAATAACTGGTACTTGAATAGCTGAGCAAGCTGGACTTTGCAGAACAGGCTTTCTTTTGTATGATATGATCTAAGGGAAAAATTAGTTTGAATTTTCTAACTTCCAGGCAGTTCCCTTTTCATCTAACCATTAATAACTAAGATGTATATCTTTAGAGCATGGAAAGATTGGATGCCTGTAGCTATCAATAACCACCAATTGCATTATTCATTGTATTTTTAAGTGACTCATGGCAGGAGAATGTTGTGAGGCTGGCCCAACACCTTTCTCCTGCCCAATTCAGCTCCTTTTAAGTTCCTGGCTTTTTCCAGCCCCTGTTGTTGTTGCTGTTTGGATTAGAGAAGATCTCCTGGCCAACATGCTGCTGCTTTTAGTAATTCTGCCAAAATATAATCAAACTGAGTTGACAATTGAACTGACTACTTGTCTGAACTATTGTCAACAGTCCATAGGATTTACTTGCTTTGCAGAAGCTTAACTCAACACTGAGTTTGCTGATGTTTTCTTAAAATTAATTAAAATATTTTTAATTGAATGAAGGTTAACAAGCCCTATTGGCTTTTCATATAATCCTTCATTTTGTTTCATAACATTAATTGATACTGATTATTGTAAATAACTAATTACCATACCTAACAAGAAAGCTCTGGTGGCCAAGTGGTAAGACATTATGCTGCCAACCCAAAGCCAGACCATTCAAATCCACTAGATGCTCTGAGGGAGAGATATGAGAAATGAGAAATCTCTTCCTATGTAATTAGTCTTGGAAAGCCTCTTCCAGGATCAACTATGAGTTGGTTTCAATGTCTTTTTGTTATCAGTTGTTTTCTATGTTTTCAAAATTATATTTATTTTTTTCCAGTGGAAATCATCCTCTTTAATTACAGAGAATCAAGGACTGGATTACATTATTTACTTTGAGGGTTTTTTTTGTGTGTCTTTTTTTAATGTACATTGTTGTTGTTTTTACATGCTGTCAAGTTGCCTGTGACTCATCTGGACCTGACTCTGAAGCTTGCCCTGTCATGAGCCAGTCTTACTGACTCTGACACACCTACTTTCATTGCCCCAGTTACTGTATCAGTCCATCTTATCCAGGGTCTACCTCTCCTGTGCTGTCCCTCCACTCTTCTGAGCATGACGTCTGTCTCCAAGGACTTGTCCCTAATGTCCATATGCCTAAAGTACATGAAATGGAGCTTTAAAATCCTAGCCTTCAAGGAGAAATTCAGTCTCACTCTCTCCAAGACAGACCCTTTTGTTTTCTTGGAAGTCCATGGTATGTTCAAGACTCTTCTCCAGCAGCACAATTCAAAGGCATCAATTCTTCTTCTGTTATCCTTAGTCATTGCCCAGCTCTCTGATGTACAATAAAGTAATTAAAAAGATTATGGCCTGGATCAGGCATATCTTAGTCTCTAGACTAGCATAGTTGCTGTCCATCTATCATGGTAAATCTTTGTCTTCTTGATGTTGAGCTTCACATTGAAGACTACAGTCATTGACCTTCCAGCCAGCACTTCAGTTCCTTCTCAGTTTTAGCAAGCAGGATTGTGTCATCTGCATAGCACAGATTGTTGATGAGTCTACCTCCAATCTTGATGTCACACTTCTCCTAATAGAGCAGAGCCTCCTGGATAATATGTTACAGATATAGGTTGAAAAGATATGAAGATAGGGCACACCCTTGGCCCACACCCTTCCTAATTTTGAACCATTCAGTGTTTCCTTGCTTTGTTCTGATGACTGCCTCCTAGTCCAAGTATAGGTTTCGTGTAAGTACAATCAAGTGTTCTGGGATTCCCATTCTTCTCAGAGTAAGCCACAGTTTGTTGTAATCCACATAGTGAAACGCTTTTGCATAGTCAACGAAACATAGGTAGACATTTATCTAATACTTTCTGCTTTCAGAAAGATCCATCTGACATTAGCTATAATTGTCTAGTGCCATAGCCTCTTCTAAATCCAGCCTGCACTTCAGGCAGTTCTCTGTTGATGTGCTGTTCCAGTCATTTTTTGATAATGTTCAGAAGAATCTTGCTTGCACATGATATCAATGATACTGTTCAATAATGTCCACACTCTGTAGGGTCACCTTTCTTTGGAAGGGGAACAAATATAGATCTCTTCCAGTCAGTAAGCCAGGCAGTTGTCCTCCAAATTTTTTGGCACAACTTGGTGAGCACATCCAGGGCAGCATCAGTTTGTTAAAATATGTCAATCGGTATGCTATCAATTCCTGGGGCTTCCCCCCCTGCCCAATTCTTTCAGAGCAGCTTGAACTTCTTCCTTTATCACCACAGTCTCTTGCTCATAATGTTGTTTCATGAATTTCTTCTGTGTCCACCAATTCTTTTTGGTACAATGACTCTATATCTTCTTTCCATCTTCTTTTAATGCTTCCTGGATCATTAATATTCTACCCAAACCATCCTTAAGTATTGCAACTCGAGGTTTGAATTTGTTCTTCAGTTCCCTCAGCTTAAGAAATGCTGATTGAGTTCGGACTTTTGATTTTCTGACTCCACCTTCTTGCACATTTCATTGTAATACTTTACTTTGTCTTCCTGTGCTGCCCTCTAAAATCTTCTGTTCCAATCCTTAATATACTTCTTCCCTTGGTTTTGGCTTCTCAGCATTCCAGTGCAATATTTAGAGTTTCTTCTGACAACCATCTTGGGCTTTCTTCCTCCACTATCTGTAATGACCTTTTGCATTCTTCTGAGATGATATTCTTGATATCTTCCCACAGCTCATCTGGTCTTTGTTCATTAATGTCCAAGGCCTCAAATCTGTTCTTGAGATGGTTTTGAAATTCAGGTGGGATAGACTCAAGGTCAAATTTCTGTTCCTGTGAATTTGTTTTCATTTTCCTCAGCTTCAGCTTGAACTTGCGTATGAGTAGTTGGTGGTCTGTTCCACCTGGACTAGTTTTCACAGTTGATATTGAGCTTCTCCGGTGATTCTCTGCACAGATGTAATTGATCTGATTCCTATACATACAGTCAGGTGAAATCCATGTATATAGCCTTCATTTGTGTTTCTTATAATATGCATTTGCAATCAATAAGTCATTGATTGTGAAAAATACTGTCATTATATCTCCTGGCTCATTTCTGTCACCAAGTCCATGTTTTCCAACTGCTGATCCTTCTTCTCTATTCCCAACTTTTACATTCCAGTCACCCATTATTATTAATACATCTTGATTGCGTGTTTGATCAATCTCTATAATATAAAAAATATTCCCACTGAGATTAAGAACAAGTCCCAAATCACCACAATTAATCATTACATCTCATTCCTATAAGCACTATTATCTTGTTTAAATATTTCTAATTCTTATTGTTGAGAATCCTGGTAGCTTAGTGGTAAGGAATTTTGCTGCCAAGGTGATGGTGGTGGTTGTTGTTAAGTGTCGTCGAGTTGTAGGCGACTCATAGCCACCCTATGAATTAAAGACCTGAACACTTGTATAACTTTCATCCTTTCTCTAGCTTCATCGAGTTTTTGGAGGCAAACTATTTCAGAAGTGGATACCACTCCTGCTCCCAAGCTTGTTTTAATCAGGGAGCTCCACCAAACACTGTCCATGATTTGTAACCATTATCACATTTGACACATCAGTCTAAGGATGTTCAAGTTCACAGCAACCATGAGTTACCTCTGTACAGCAAGTGGACAGACAAGGGCTATATGACCTAGAAGAGTGTTTGACCAAAGAGCACCGTGGATTAAAGTCACCCACCTTTGGCTTGGTAGACTCATTTTCTGTCCACCAGACCGACTGATCTCTCTCCATGTCGTTGTTGTTGTTGTTAAGTGTCATCGAGTCATAGGCAACTCATAGTAACCTTATGGATGAAAGACCTGAACACTTGTATAACTGTCATCTTTTCTCCAGGTTCATAGGGTTTCAGGAGGAAAGCTATTTCAGATGTGGATGCCACTCCTGCTTCAACTTCCTGCTTTTAATCAGGGAGCTCCACCAAACACTGTTCACCATGGGTAACCATTATCACATTTGATGCATCAGTGTCACAGTGTTTAGCATCCCAGCAAACATGAGTTACCTCAGTACAGTGCTATACCACAGAGAAGAATGTTTGACCAAAACCAATTAAAACCAGGCCTGAGGGCTGCAGATTAAAATCACCTACCTTTGAGGCCTTGAACACTAATGAGAGAAGACAAGATGAGTTGTGGGAGGATGTCAAATAAATCATCCAGGAAGAGTGAAAACGGTCATTACAAAAACAGAAGAGGAAGAAAAGACCAAAATGGATGTCAGAAGAAACTCTGAATTGCACTAGAGCATAGAGAAGCCAAAGCACAAGGAAGAATTCAAGATACTAAAGAGCTGAACAGAAGATTCCAAAGGGCAGCACGGAATGACAAAGCAAAATATAACAATGAAATGTGCGAGGAGCTAGAGTCGGAAAATCAAAAGGGCCGAACTCATTCAGCATTTCTGAAGCTCAAGGAACTGAAGAACAAATTCAAACCCTGAGTTGCTATAATCAAGGATGGTTAAGGCAGAATATTAAATGATCCATGATGTACTAAAAGAAGA
>NW_006400089.1:923982-928838 GCF_000299155.1 Elephantulus edwardii | reverse complement strand
CCACTGGGTCTTAGTGGAGCTTAAGCGAAATAAGCCAATTTCCCCACTAAGTTTTCTCCTTTCAAATGGGTCTCTTAGAAGCTCATCTAGTGGCTTCCGGTTTTTGCCGAGTCCGCGCAGCTTTGTTCCCACAGTTCCAATACTAAAAGTTTCGACAAAAGTTATGATTCAATTCCTATTGTCCACGCCGCAACTCAGACCCTCCAGGGTTTAGTGGGCTCAAGAGAATTCAACCGATTTCCCCACTAACCTTTTTCCTTTCAGGTGAGTCTCAATGCAGCTCAGCTCAGCTCGTGGATTCCAGCTTTTGCTGGGTCTGCAGTGGGACCACCGCGGGACTGCTGCAGGGCAGGCTGGCAGGGCTCTGGTTTTTAAAGCTTCTAAAATAATGTATTAGCAAAAGTTCTGATTCGAAATCCTACTGTTCGTGCCACGCTGTGATGGTCAGTCTCTGTGGAGCATAAAGTACTCTCTGGTATCCTCTCTACGCAGGCTGCTATCCCTCTGGCTCTTCACACTGTGCTCTCCACCTCTGCCATCTTCCGGAAAAACCAAGTAAAGACAATTTTTCAGCACATGTCTGGCTCTTTATTGTACAGATCTTAGTCATCTTTACTGGATTTCAGAGCATGGTACCAGCTCAGTGCTAGGCTGTATAACCTAGTCAGTGAACATCTTTACTCCAGAATTTGTTTATACTCACATTGATTGTGACAAAGTAATCAAGAATCCTGGGTTTTGGAATAATACAAACATTTAACTAGGAAGTCATGAATAAAGCACTTGTCTTGGAAAAGTTATATGAAAATAGATCATAAAGCCTCCCATCACATCACTCCTGAGATTATTTAGTCTAAATTAATGTTGTGCCAAATTGCTTCTTCCACAGAATAAGGACAAACTTTGCACTAATGTTTCTCAAATCCAGATATGTATCCAGCTCTAGCATTTATTTAATAGATTACTGTAAAAAATATAACTTTCCCTTTTCAGAGCCAACATAAAAAAAGGTATGGAGGCAAAGACACACTTACTTCTTTTTCCCTAGAATAGGAAAATCTAGAAACCCAATCTTTTGAGCACAGTCAAGTCACCAAATAAGACATTATGGATTCAGGTGCTTGTTTCTTCCCTTCTGTCATTGGCATGTCCATCTAGAGCAGCTTGAAGGTCACTGGAACCTCAGCCATCTGAGTGGCCTGTACACTTATCAGAGCTTTCATTGGCCAGGGCTCCTACGTAGGCCTGGGTAATAAAACCTCCTGAATCAGACATCTGGAGGGATCTTAATCCAAAGGGGCTTTCTTTATCTAATGTATTTCTGTCCTTAGCCCCATTTCCAAAATCCTTGAAGATAGAATTTGGGCTGAGTAAGGCTGGGTAATATCCGGAAGTGAACCAGCCTCTAGATTAGTGCTTAAGGGACTTGTGTGGGCTGCTGCTTGGAGTAGACTGTGTGAACTCAGGCTGCATCTCTTCACTGGCAATCTCTCCACTCTGCAGCTTTAGCCTGTTGAATGAACCTGCAACTTGAAGATATTTGGTCTACTCAGTGGTAAGACCCTTGTGGGGTGTGCAGCTAGCATTTCTCAGCCCTGTCTATTGCCTAAACCACTGAATGCTATCCTGAGTCTGTTTTATGATCTGAGAATTCATGATATGGATGGGTTTATCCTTTACCACTGGGTCCTTACCCACTGTCAGAGGCAGATGATAGGGTCATAACAAATGACAATACACTGGCTTCTCCTTCCTCTGCCTTGAGGAGGTGGTGTTACTTGTATTCTGGAATCACAGGCTTCCAGGGGATGCTGCTCATGTCTGGTGCAGAGGAAGTCAAGGGTGTTGGGTCCTTGAGGGCATCTTCCTAACTAATTTCTGGTGGTACATCCCGTTGGGAAGGGACATCTTGCCTGGGGCCCATTAAGGTCAAGAGCAGGTCCTTCTGGTTGCCTCAAAACCATGGAAAAGACTGGATCCAAGTGCTTTTCCTACATAGAATTCCAGAGCTGAGTCCCTGCCACCTGTTCCTCCTTGCAACTCAAACTCAGTCACTTAGGAGGTTCTGAGGATCCACATCTCCCAACATGTTTTGGTTGTCTGGACCCAAGTCATAGTGCTGACAGTGCTAAGAATGCACCATCAACAAGAACTCAATACACCGACCATGGATATGATTTTTAAGAGTAAACAGACCCCAGCAACAATAGCAAAGTTCAACAGGGCAGCAAACAACAAATGTTAATGATTGTGGAGATATTGGAACCCTTATTCACTGCTGGTGGAAATGTAAAGTGGTACAGCCACTACGGAAAGTGGTTTGGTGCTTCCTTAAAAAGTTGAAAATATAAATATCGTTTGACCTAGCAATTCCACTACTGGGAATATGTTGTTGTTGTTAACTGTTGAGTTGTAGGTGACTCATAGCAACCTTATGCAGGAAAGACCAGAACACTTGTATAACTTTCATCATTTCTCCAAGTTCATAGGGTTTCTGTGATGGTACATAGTTTAAATCTATCAGCTGCTCCACAGGAAAAAGATGGGAAATATTCTTTGGTGCATTTTGCTGCCCCTGAAACTGACTAGAGAATCAGCTATGGATTGGTAACAATTATCATAGTTGGAGGCGGGGGAAGTGTAATGTAGTTGAGTAAGATGTACATAACAGTCTATTGTGAGTCCTTGTATAATAACAATATCTATTACTTTATACTAATTTCCTAAGATTTAGAAAACATTTACATTGTAAGTAATTTCGGAGGCTTATAATTACTATAGGGCTTGTAATTACTGAACACTTGTGCCTTAAAGAAATATTGGTTTTGTTTGGGAGGTGAAAACTTTTTTAACAACAATACAATCTACAGTTTTATTTTATCACATGGGAAGGAACTGAAGAACAAATTCAAACCTCGATTTGCTATAATCAAGGATGATTTAGGCAGAATATTAAATGATCCAGGAAGTATTAAAAGAAATGAAAAGAATATTCTGAGTCACTGTATCAAAAGGAATTGGCGGACACACAAGAATTTAATGAAACAATATATGAGCAAGAGCCTATGATGATGAAGAAAGAAGTTCAAGCTGCTTTGAAGGAAATAGCAAAAAAAAGGATCCAAGAATAGATGGTATACCAATTGACATATTTCAGCTAACAGATGCTGCCCTAGACATGCTCATCAAGTTGTGCCAAGAAATCTGAAGAACAACCACTTGGTCAACTGACTGGAAGAGATCTATATTTGTTCCCATTCCAAAGAACGGTGACCCAACAGAGTGAGAAAACTATAGAACAATATCATTGATTTCACATGCAAGCAAGATTCTGCTGAAGATTATCCAAAAATGACTGGAACAGCAAATCAGCAGAGAATTCCCAGAAGTCCAGGCTGCGTTTAGAAGGGGTTGTGGTACTAGGGACATTGTAGCTAATGTTAGATGGATCTTAGCTGACTACGCAAAGGTGTTTGACTGTGTGGATCATAACAAACTGTGGCTCACTCTGAGAAGAATGGGAATCCCAGCACACTTGATCGTGCTAATGCTAAACTTGTACTTGCACCAAGAGGCAGTCATCAGAACAGAGCAAGGAAACACTGCATGGTTCAAAATTGGGAGGTGCTTATGCTAGGGATGTGTCCTGTCTCCATACCTTCTCAACCTGTATTCAGAACAGATTATCTGGGAGGCTGGGCTCTATAAGGAGGAATGTGGCATCAGGATTGGTGGAAGATCTATCAACAATCTGCGTTGTACAGATGACACAACCCTGCTTGCTGAAACTGAGGAAGACCTGAAGTGCTTGCTGCTGAGGGTCAAGGACTGCAGCCTACAATATGGATTGAGGCTCAATGTCAAGAAGACAAAGATTCTCACCACTGGACCAATTGGCAGCAACAGGATAGATGGTGAAGAGATTGGGATTGTTCAGAGCTTTCATTTGCTTGGCTCCACAGTCAACACTCTTGGAACCAGCAGCCAGGAAATTAAAAGATGTACTGCAATGGGAAAGTCTGCTGTTAGGGACCTCTCCAAAGTACTGAAGAGCAATGGTGTCTCTCTGGAGATGCAGGTGTGTCTGATACTGGCCATGGTCTTTGCAATCACTTGTTATGCGTTAGAGAGTTGGACAATGACTAGGGAGGATAGAAGGAAGATTGATGCCTTTGAGATGTGGTGCTGGAGAAGAGGATTGAGTGTATCATGGGCTGCTAAGAAAACAAACAGATTCATCTTGGAGAGGGTTAAACCAGTGGCTCCTTGGAGACAAGGATTCTGAAGCTTTGTCTGACATACTTCGGACATGTCATAAAGAGAGTCCGGTCCTTGGGAGGACCATGCTTGGGAGGATGGAGGGGAAGACCCTCTATGAGGTGGATTGATTCAGTGACTGGGGTAATCTGGATGGGTGTATCAGAGATAGTGTGATTGGCACAGGACAGGGCAGAGTTTAGGGCTGTTGTACATAGGGTCACTATGAGTTGTAAGCGACTCGACGACACATAACAACAACAACAACATGGGAAATACAATTGATGCTGTATATTCATGCCTCTTTATGAGGCTTCCCTCTTGTCTTTCTACACAGAGTCATTAAGAAGTCCACTTAAAGTGTGGCTGTGTCTTTGTAACTCAAGTTTCTGTAGCTTGAGGTAAACTGGCCTCTATGGGGTTTGTTGTTGTTGTTGTTGTTATGTGCCGTCGAGTCACCTGCGACTCATAGCGACCCTATGAACAACAGCCCTAAACTCCGCTCTCTCCTGTGCCAATCGCACTGTCTCTGACACTCCCATCCCGATTATCCCAGTCACTGAATCAATCCACCTCATAGAGGGCCTTCCTCTCCTGCG
>NW_006400089.1:914611-915742 GCF_000299155.1 Elephantulus edwardii | reverse complement strand
GGGAAAGTCTGCTGTTAGGGACCGCACTAAAGTACTGAGCAGCAATAGTGTGTCTCTGGAGACTAAGGTGCGTCTGGTACGGACCATGGTCTTTGCAATCACTTGTTATGTGTCAGAGAGCTGGACAATGACCAGGGAGGATAGAAAGATAATTGATGCTTTTGAACTTTGGTGTTGGAGAAGAGTGTTGAGGGTACCAGGGACTGCTACGAAAACAAAACAGATTCAACCTTGAGAGGGTTAAACCGGACTGCTCCTTGGAGGCAAGGATTCTGAGGCTTTGACTGACATACTTTGAGAGACGGGTCCTTGGAGAAGGACATCATGCTTGGGAGGGTGGAGGGCAGGCGCAGGAGGGGAAGGCCCTCTGGGAGGTGGATTGATTCAGTGACTGGACCATTCGGGATGATTGTGTCAGAGACAATGAGATTGGCACAGGACAGAGCAGAGTTTAGAGCTGTTAGGGTTGCTATGAGTCCTAAGCTACTTGACGGCACATAACAACAACAACATACATTGTGTGTGTGTGTGTGTGTGTGTGTGTGTGTGTGTGTGTGTGTGTAGTGAACTACCAAGTCTTCATTATCTCGTGCACCTTGCTTATTACTTTTGTTGCTGTTAGATGCCCTTATTTAACTAAGACTCACAGCAACCCTATGAGAAACAGATCTGAACCCTGTCCTAACTTCTGCCATTCTCACCATCTCTGAGATATTTAAACCCGTTGCTGCAGTCATTGTGCCAAACCATCTCATTGAGGATCTTTCGCTCTTTCTCTGATCCTCCACCTTTCCAAGCATGGTGTCCTTCTCCAAGGAATAAGCTCTCCTAGCAACATGCGCAAAGTAAGTGAGATGAAGCTAAATCATCTTTGCCTCCAAGAAGCACTCTGGCTGCACTTTTTGTAGAGTTACATGATGATGGTCTTTCCCACTTCAATACATCTCTTTATATACTGACTGATGGTGTTAACAGTGTTAATAGTAAATCCAAGATGAAGTAATTGAAAATTTCAATATTTTCTCCAAATTAAAAGGTGCTTTGCCATGGGAAAGTCTGCTGTTAGGGACCTCTCCAAAGTACTGAAGAGCAATGGTGTCTCTCTGGAGACTAAGGTGCATCTGTTATAGG
>NW_006400089.1:901854-914196 GCF_000299155.1 Elephantulus edwardii | reverse complement strand
TTGTACATAGGGTCGCTATGAGTCGCAAGCGACTCAACGGCACATAACAACAACAACATCATGATGTTATCCTCTTGATGTTGGGATGTTATCCATATTAAAGTCTGTAGCCTTTGATCTTCTGCAGCAAGAGTTTAAATATTTCTCACTTTCAGTAATCAAGATTGTACCACCTGCATAACACATGTTATTGAGTCTTTCTCCTATCCCGGTGCCATGTTCTTCTTCATAGACTCCAGATTTTTTGAATGATTTTCTCAGTATACAGACTGAATAGATATGGAGATGATATACAATTTGATTCACACTTTTTAAAATTTTAAGCATTGCAGTGTTCCCTTGCTGTATTCAGACAACAGCTTTTTGGTTTAGGTATAGGTTTCATATGAAACAAATTAAGTGTTCTGGGATTCCCATTCTTCTCAATGTTAGTCAAGGTTTATGATCCACACAGTCAAATGTCTTTTGCATAGTCAATAAAACACAAATAGACATTCTTCTGATAGTCTCTGCTTTCAGCCAGGATCCATCTGACATCAGCAATAATATCTCTAGTGCCATGGCCTCTTCAAAACCCAGCTTGAACTGCTGGCAGGTCTGTCAATGCCATTTTTTTATTACTTTCAACAATATTTTACTTCTTTATTACATTGATGAAATTGTTTGATAATTTCCACTTTCCATTAGATCACCTTTCTTGAGACTGGATCAAGTATGGATCTCTTCCAGTCAATCAGCCAAACAACTGTCCTCCAAATTCCCTGGCTAAGCTGAAGAAATTTCAAACAAATATACAAAACAAAAATACAACTGTGCATTGACTGTACATGAATTTAAATAATCTCCAGATTTGATTTTAGGCATTGAGCATTAATGATTGAAGATCTGATGAAGTGTCAAAGATACCCTCCATGAAGAAAGAAAAAAGTCATCATAAACACAGTGGAAGGAGAAAAGACCAAAAGTGATGTCAGAAGAGGCTCTGTAAATTGTACTAGAATGTTGAGAAGCCAAAATAAAAGGAAGAAAAGCTGAAATTGAAGAGATGAAGAAAAGATTTCAAAGGGCAGTTTGGGAAGACAAAGCAATGTATTAGAGTGGAAAATATAAAAAGCTGGAGTTGGAAAATAGAAAGGGAAGAGCTAGTTCTGCATTTCTAAAGTTGAAAGAACTCAAAACCAAATTCAAGCCTTGAGTTGCAATACTGAAGTATGCTATAGGAAAAATCTTTAATCCAGGAGGTCCCAAAAGAAGATGGAAGGAATACACAGACCCACTGTATGAAAAGATTTGGTTGATGCTGAAAAATTTCAGGAAGTATGTGAACAAAGCCAGTGATAATGAAGGTAGAAGTTCAAACTGTATAGGAGGAACTGGCAACAAGTAAGGCTTCAGAAATTGATGGGATATTAATTGACATGTTTCAACAGATATAGCCTCACCTCACTTATTGTTGTGTTATTACATGCTGTTGAGTTGATTACAACTCACAGCAACCCTATGAACAACTGATCTGATCACTGTCCTATTCCATGCCATTTTCACAATCTGACACACACAAGCCCATTTATACAGTCACTATGTCAACGCACCTGGTTGAGTGTCTTCTTCTTTTTCGCCACTCATCCATCTTCCTAAGCATAATGTCCTTCTCCAAGTAACATATACAAATATGTGAGACAAATCCTCACCATCTTTGCCTCCATGAAGCAATCCAGCTGTGCCTTCTCCAAAACCTGTTTGTTTGACAGTCCATGGAATATTCAGCACTCACTCTTCTCCAACAGCATAGTTCAAAGACATCATCTGTTATCCTTACTCATTGTCCAGCTCTCAAATGCATAGCAAATGACTGAGAAGACTATAGCCTGAATAAGGTGCACCTTAGCCTTCAGACTGACATCATTACTTCTCAAGAAGTTGAAGATGTACCCGACTACAGACTTTTATAGTCCAATATATTTCCTGATCGCCTGATTGCTGATACTAAGGGTATTGATAGTGGATCCAAATAAGATTAAATACTTGACAATCTCAATGCTTTCTCCATTCATTATGATGATGCTTATCGGTCCAGTGTAAAGGATATTGTTGTTTTTTTTACATTGAGAAATAATCTCTATTGAAGACTGCAGTGTTTAACCTTCAGCAACAAGTGTTTCAAGTCCTCCACACTTTCAGTGAACAAGGTCATGTCATCTGCATAACTAAGGTTGTTGATGAGTCTTTTTCTGATTCTGATGCCAAATTTTTCTTCTTGGAGTCCAGTTTCTCCAATAATTTCTCAATATACAAGTTGAATAGGTATGGAGAAAGGAAACAACTCTCACATACATCTTTCCTAATTTTAAACTATGCAATAGTCCTTTGTTCTGTTCCCACAACAGCCTCTTAGTCGAGGTATAGGTTTTTCATGAACATAATTAAGTGTTTTGGAATGCCCACTCTTCTCAATTCTAGCCATAATTTGTTATGATCCACATAGTCAAATGCCTTTATATAGTCAATAAAGCACAGACATTCTTTTTTAAAAAATAAAATTCATTTTAATTGTGATTTTAACAAACATTTATAGAGAAGTTAGATTTTATATTTTAATTCATTCATTGTTGCTCATTTTACCCCCATCTTTCCCTTCCACCTCCCCTAGTTCACTTTTGTTTATTCATATTCATTCATTGTTGCACAATTACCTACCCCCTTCCAGTCCTTTTTGTATTGATGTACATTCTTCTAGTCTTCTTTGCTGGTATTCTTTGAAATCAGGTATTTTCTGCCTCTGCTTCAGGCCATCAGGCCAAGTGTGGAGGCTCAGCATACAGGATGCTGCCAAGTTATTATTCTCACCTAGGATATTATCCTGCTGTGCCAGCTATGTACCTAAGCTAGAACTCTCCAGTACCCAGTAACTTCCTGTATTAATATTTCTTTGTTTTAGTCATAAGCAAATTTAACTGTTTTTCTCTCCTAATGTTGATTCATAGCCTGCTCTGTAAACTACATCAAACATTCCTTGACATGGAATCAAGTTCAGTTGGATTAATCTCTTTTCCCGAGACAGTGTTTGTCATAGTTGAGAAAACATCTGCATTCTTCTATCAATGCTATTCTGTGAGCCTCCACCCAGCACCAGCATTCTTACATGGTAGTGCTTTGAGTCACCTTACTGTCCTCATAACTGCTTGTGATACTCCTCTTGACCTATTTGTACTTTCTGTGTCTCCTCAGAATCAACATTGTAGGGGTGACATGATTTAGTGAGAAAATCTATCTTCTTTTCTTCATTAGTGATTAGATCATAGTTAGACATTTGGACTGTCTAAGCATAGCCTTTATTTCACTTCCTCCATCACAGCAGGCACAGCATGTAACTAAGTTTTTCAGTTCATTTTTAAATTTTACTGTATATTCTATCTGTGAGCAATACAGTTCTCTGGGGGACCTGCTGCTTAACCATCAAGCAGTACCTCATCCTATTTTCTTTTCTTTTCTCAAATTGTAGGTGATGACTGGAGAAAATCTGGACACAGACGCTGAAGATAGCAGAGGTGCTTCTTTAGATTTTAAAATAAGGAAACTTATAGGAAAGAAATAAATTTTAAGTTAACTTTCCTCTTGGAGAATTGAGGACTCTTTATTATAGCAGCATAATCTTTAATTCACTATCATATGATCTCTCACAACCTGCACTTGCTTAAAAATAAAATTTAGATTCGTGTAGCTCAAGATTATATTGTTTTTAACTCTAAGTAACAATCCACATCTGTGTTCTACAGCTTCCTTTTTGATGGGTTTGCCTCAGGATGATCTAGGTTATAAGGCAGCTATTGCAACTTGAGTTATGCAGATGACACAACCTTGCTTGCCAAAACTTGCCAAGGAGGACCTGAGGTATTTCCTGCTGAAGGTCAAGGATTTTAATATAGATTGAAGCTCAACATTAAGGAAATAAATATTTTCACTACTGGGCTGATTGGCAGCATCATGACAGACAATGAAGAGATTGAGATTGTTAACAGCCTCACCTTGTTTGGCTCCATAATCAACACTCTTGGTATCAGTAATCAGGACATCAAAAGATTAATTGCATTTGGTAAATCTGCTTTCAGGGACCTCTCCCGAGGACTTAGAAGCAATGATGTGCATCTAGAGACTAAGGTACACCTGATCCAAGCCATGGTCTTTGCAATTATTTGCTGTACATCAGAAAACTGGACAATGACTATGGATGATAGAAGAAGAATCATACTTTTGAGTTGTGGTACTGGAAAAGAGTATTGACTAGACCACGGACTGCTAGAAGAACAAACCAGCTCACCCTGGAGAGGAAGAAACCAGGATACTCCTTGGAGGCAAAGGTTTTGAACCTCCATCTAACATACTTTGGGCATGTTGCGAGGAGGGACAAGTCCTCAGAGAGGGACATCATGCTAGGAAGGCTAGAGGGACAGTGCAAGAGAGGAAGATCCTCAATTAGATGGATTGACTGACCGATGTAATGGGGTTAAGTGTGTCAGAGAAAATGAAGTTGGCTCAGGATAGAGCAGGGTTCAGGACTTTTGTGCATATGGTTGCTATGAATCATAAGCTACTTGACAGCACATAACAATAACAACATTGCATCCATTGGCATAATGTCTATTATAAGGGAGACTAATTTAAAAATAATACTGTCGATGAGTTAATCCCTACTTGTGGAAACTCCCTCTATTTTTGTCAGAGTGGAATTGAGTACCGTCAGATTTTAATGGCTGATTTTTGGGGAAGAAATTACAAAGATTTCTCCCAAAAAATTCTATACTTCCACACTTTTAGGTAACAACTAAGCTCTTAATTGTTTACACCACTGAGAGATCCCGGTCTTATTATTAGATATGAAGAAATTTGCCCAGAAAGTCATCAAGGTAATTTCTCTTCACAATCATACTTTTAACTGATTGATGATGGGCAAATGGGATTTCCATGATTGATTTAGACTAATTTGAGATAGACAAAATTAAGACATCACATTCCATGGCCACAATATAAACTTTGTAAGTCTCAGTACGTTTTTAAATGTTACTGTAAATTCCATCTGTAAGCAATGTTTTCACTCCTGTATATTCCTGTCCATATGGTACTATCTGTTTTGCATGCAGTACTTTAATTTCTTTTTTCTTTCTTTCTCTTTCTTTCTTCCTTTCTCCCTCCCTCCCTCCCTTCCTTCCTTCCTTCCCTCCCTCCCTCCCTCCTTCCTTCCTTCCTTCCTCATAATGTATTTTTGTTATGTATTCTTTTGATATTTTGCATTTTCAAATCATCAGAAAATTGTTGATGTCCTTTTTGTTCAAATCTTGATAGTTATTTGTTCAGTTTGCCTTTCAGTTTCAACATTGGTTGTTGTTATTGTTATGTACCATCAAGTCAACCATGACTCATAGTGGCCCTAAGAACAGTAGCTCTGAAATCTGCTTTATCCTGAGCCAACCTCACTGTCTCTAATGCAGCTGCCTCTAGATGAGTTGTGGGATGATATTAAGCATATCATCTAAGGGAAAAGCAAAAAACTATCTCCAAAACAGAGGAGAAAGAAAAAAAAATTAAATGGATATCAGAAGATATTCTAAAGGTTGCACTGAAGTGTTGAGAAGCCAAATCTAAAGGAAAACATGTCAACGTGAAGGAGCTGAACAGAAGATTTCAAAGGGCAGCAAGGCAGGATGAAACAAAGTATTATAATGGAATGTGCAGAGAGCTGGAATTTGAGAATAAAAAGGGAAGAACTCACTCTGAATTTCTTGAGGTGAAAGAACTGAAAAACAAATTTAAGCCTCGTGTCATAATATTGAAAAATGCTGTGGACAATATATTAAATGACCTAGAAAGCATCTAAAGATGAAGGGAATATACAGACAGAATCACTGTACCAGAAATAATTGAAAGACACTGAAAAATTTCTGTAAGTACCATATGACCAAGAGCCAATGTTAACGAAGGAGGAAGTTGAAGCTGCATTGAAAGCACTGACAAAAAATAAAGCCCAAGGAATTGATAGGATACCAATGGACTTGTTTCAATTAAAAGATACCGACCCATCAGTCTATGCCAGGAAATTTGGAGGATGGCTGTCTGGCCAATGGATTGAAAGAGGTCCATATTTATTCTCATTATCAAGAAAGGTAGTGCAACTGAATGTGGAAATTATCAAATAATGTAATTGATAATTGATTGCAGATTTCCCCAAAGCAATACATCTCCTGACTGCTGGTAAAAAAAGTGTTGATTGTGGATCCAAGTAAGATGAAATCATTGACAATTTCATTATTTTTCTCTATCAAGATGTTGCCTTTTTTTTTTTAAGGCTCAACTATGTCATTTATTGTTCTTAAGTCCTGGACCAAATTCCATCTACCACTGGGTTGTTTTACAGCTTGGAAGTCCACATGCAAGGCAGAGGTGAAGTAAGGAACTGCTTATGAGGTTTTCCGTCAATTCCAACAACTAAGAAATACTGAGAAGAGTTGGGACCTCAGAAGGCTTTTAGGACCAAATAATAGGCTCTTGTGTCAAGGAGAAAATGAATATACTTACCAGTAATGTTAATTCTCACCCACAGCTCTTCTGGGAGGATCTCAATCGTTGAAGTGAAGATGTTGCCTATTAATTCAATTAGGAGAATTTTTTTTTCCTTGACATTGAGATGCAATCTATATGAAGGCTATATTCTTTGATCTTCCGGAGCAAGTGCTTCAAGTCTTCCTCACTTTCAGCAAGCAAGGTTGTGCCCATGTATACCTAAGATTATTGATGAGTCTTCTTCTGATCTTGATGCCACATTCTTTTTCCTAAAGTCCAGCTTATCAAATAATTTGCTCAGCATACTAATTGAATAGGTATGGAAGTAGGAAGCAACCTCAATGCACACCTTTCTTTTTCTATTATTTTTTAAATTTGTCTTTTCTACCGGTATATTTACAAAGTTTCAATATATTGTTTTCCCCCAAACATCAAATTTTTTACTGCTATGATTAATCCCTAATTAATCTGAAGATTGCACTGGAGTGTAGGGAAGCCAAAGCACAAGGAATAATTCAAGATACTAAAGAGCTGAACAGCAGATTCCAAAAGGCTTCTCGGAATGGCAAAGCAAACTACTACAATGAAATGTGAGAGGAGCTAGAGTTGGAAAATCAAAAGGGCCGAACTTGCTCAGCATTTCTTAAGCTCAAGGAACTGAAGAACAAATTCAAACCTAGAGTTGCTGTAATCAAGGATGCTTTGGGCAGAATATTAAATGATCCAGGAAGTATTAAAATAAGATTGAAGGAATATACTGAGTCATTATATAGAAAGGAATTGGCAGATACAGAGGAATTTAAAGAAATAACATATGAGCAAGAGCCTATGGTGATGAAGGATGAAGTTCAAGCTGCTTTGAAGGAAATAGCAAAAAATAAGGATCCAGGAATAGATGGTATACCAATTGAAGTATTTCAGATAACAAATGTTGCCCTGGATGTGCTCACCAAGTTGTGCCAAGAAATCTGGAGAACAACCACTTGGCCAACTGACTGGAAGAGATCTATATTTGTTCCCATTCCAAGGAAAGGTGACCCAACTGAGTGTGGAAACTACAGAACAGTGTCATTGATTTCACATGCAAGCAAGATTTTACTGAAGATTATCCAAAAACGATTAGAACAGTACATCAGCAGAGAACTGCCGGAAGTCCAGGCTGGGTTTAGAAGGGGTCGTGGTACTAGGGATATTGTTGCTGATGTTAGATGGATCTTGGCTGAAAGCAGAGAATACCAGAAGAATGTCTATCTGTGTTTCATTGATTATGCAAAGGCATTTGACTGTGTGGATCATAACAAACTGTGGCTGACTCTGAGAAGAAGGGGAATCCCAGAACATTTAATTGTGCTAATTCAAAACCTATACTTGGACCAAGAGGCAGTAGTCAGAAGAGAGCAGGGTAACACTGCATGGTTCAAAATAGGGAAGGGTGTACGCCAGGGATGCATCCTGTCTCCATACCTTTTCAACCTGTTTGCAGAGCAGATTATCCAAGAGGCTGGGCTCTATGAGGAGAATTGTGGCATCAGGTTTGGGGGAAGATCTATTAACAATCTGCATTATGCAGATGACACAACCCTGCTTGCTGAAACTGAGGAGGACTGCAGCCTTCAGTATGGACTGAGGCTAAATGTCAAGAAGACAAAGATTCTCACCACTGGACCAATTGGCAGCGTCAGGATGGATGGCGAAGAGATTGAGACTCTTCATAGCTTCAGTTTGCTCGGCTCCACGGTCAACACTCTTGGCACCAGCAATCAGGAAATCAAAAAGCGTATCGCGACGGGAAAGTCTGCTGTTAGGGACCTCTCTAAAGTACTCAGGAGCAGCGGTGTCTCTCTGGAGACTAAGGTGCATCTGATACAGGTCTTTGCAATCACTTGTTATGCATCAGAGAGTTCGACAATGACTAGGGAGGACAGAAGGAGAGTGGATGCTTTTGAGCTGTGGTGCTGGAGAAGATTACTGAATGTACCATGGACTGCCAGGAAAACAAACAGATTCATCTTGGAGAGGATTAAACCAAGCTACTCCTTGGAGGCAAGGATTCTGGGGCTTCGTCTGACATACTTTGGGCATGTTGCCAGGAGGGACGGGTCCTTGGAGAGGGACATCTGCTTGGGAGGGTGGAGGGACAGCGCAGGAGGGGAAGACCCTCTATGAGATGGATTGATTCGGTGACTGGGGTCAAGGGATGGGTGTGTCAGAGGCAGTGCAGTTAGCGCAGGATAGAGCAGGGTTTAGGGCTGTTGTGCATAGGGTCGCTATGAGTCGAAAACGACTCGACGGCACATAACAACAAACAACAACATGAGTAATCCCCCCTGCCCATCCTCATCCCTCATCTTCTACCTTCTTCCCCCTCTTGGATCCTCATACTCATTCTACAATAATGATTTTATACAGTATTTGTCATTATGGGACTGAGTTCACTCAGCATAATGTTCTCCAGTCCCTCCCAAGTTGTGTAGTAATTTACAAAATCATTGCTACTGCAGTTACACACCTTTCTTAATTTTAAAACATGAAATATTGTAAGGGTTAAGTTGACCAAGGCAGGAACTGCCTGAGTTAAAGACAAAATAAACCACCTGCCCTGGGACAGCATAATTTTAGTTCTCACACTGAAGCTGCCTTCTGATAAAAATGAAGTTATGAAAACAAGGAAGTACAGCAAATAAAAAAAAATAAAACCAGTAAAAAACATCTTGGAGACATTAAGGCTTGAGAGAAACTGGAGCAAGACCCTGGTAAGAGTGAGACCCTGCTTATGAACAAATACGGAAACCTGTTTAGCCTGGAGTTTGGTCCTTTCATAAACCTTTTTGTAACTGGATTACCCTCAATCGAAGAAATACTTACATGCCCAGACCAAAGTGGTATTAATTGCTCAGTGACTCCTATCCGAGAGTATATCTTTAAGAGAAACAAATTGATTATGTCCAATGGCCAGGAATGAGAGAAGCAAAGAAAGTTTACCCTGTCAACATTTAAGAACTTTGGTTTAGGAAAGAAAAGGTTAGAAGTACAAATTCATGAGGAGACCAATCATCTCATTGAGGCAATATAAGAGAAGAAAAGACAGCCTTTTAACACTCACAATGGCATCAACAATGCCATTTCCAATATCATTTGGTCCATTATCTTTGGTCAGCCTTTGATCATGATGATGATAATCAGTCCCAGGAGCTGCTGAAATTGCTGGGGAAAAGCCATACATCTAGAAGCTTCTCCAAAATCTGTCATCTCTACAATGTCCTTCCATCAATAATGAAATTTCTTCCTGAATCTCACCAAACAATCATTAGATACTGAGAGAAACTGCAACTGTTACTCAAGTGATTGGAAAAATCACAAGAGAGATTGGAATCTTGATGAACCCAGATACTTTATTGATGCCTAACTCAACGAAATGACAGTGTATTCAGGTAGTGCTATTTCAAGTTTTCATGAAGAAACACTTGTCTGAAGCATACTAGACCTCTTCTTGACTGGAACAGAAACAATTTCTGTGATACTGTACTGGGCTCTGCTTGACAAGACCATAAACCCAGAAATCTAAGAGAAAGTATAAGCTGAAATTGACAGAGTACTTGGCAAGTTTCATTAGCCCAGCATGGCCTACTGAGACCACATGATCTACACTAATGCTGTTATGTGTGATATTAGTGTGGCTGGATCTGATCCTGACCAATCTTACTGCAGTGCACAGGATCCCAAAGAGTGGGCAATCCCTGACACATTCAATCTGGACCACTTCTCAGAGAATGGACAGTTTAATAAAAAGGAATTCTTTCTGTCTTTTTTGGTAAGAATATAAAATTTGCCTTGGAGAACAGCTACTCAGAGCCAAATTGTTTATATTCTTCACTTCACTTGTTTCCTTGAGGCTCCAGTCAATGAGAACTGAGTCTAAAGTTAAGAACATCCATCACTATCTCTCCTGTCAGTTACCAAATCTGTGTTATTACTCAAGGCCTGATGCTGCTGGGGAAAAGTAAAAAGAACCACGGAATATATCCTGAAGACAACAGTGCCTCCCCAGAAGTGAAGGAACCGATAGAAATACCTTTTAGGAAAGACTGTAGGAACTGAACTGAAGAAATTTAATCCAAATCTCAGCTCTGCTGTCTCCTGTGACGTAGACCATAAGGAGGTCATTCACATTCTAAATGATGTGTACTTTAATCCAAGAGATAAAAAGTAGATAATGGTATCATTCCTAAAGAAAGGAATATAAGAATATAAGAATCAAAGGAAATAATGGATGCAAAATTATTTGTTAACCATAAAAGTGCTTTTAAAGTAAAATTATAAATATGATCTTGCCTTCTATTACCTTATACCACTATGAATAAATTACCTATGCATTAAAAAATAATCTTGAAGCTCAGTTAACATATTTTATTGCTTATATAAGGAAACATCTCTCAATAAAAGCTATGAAGACTACAGGTCATGAGGTCACACAACTATGAGTTCCTTATTTCTTGACTAAAGAAAGTCTTGAGTAGCTCATTCCAATCACAGAGCATTTCCTGCTAGTGCTCCCTTGCTCTGTTTGTGCAACATCCTTTTGATCTAGGTATAAGTTTTGCAAAAGCACAACTAAGTATTCTAGGATTCTCATTCTATCAATGTTAGTCGTAATTTGTTATGTTCCACACAGCCAAACACTTTTGCATAGTCAATAAAGTATAAATAAGCATTCTCTGACATTCTTTTATTTCAGCTAGGATCGATGGTAACATCAGCAATGATCGTCTAGTGCCACTGAATCTTTTAAACCCTGCTTGAATTTCTTTGTCTATTTACTCTTCTTCACCAATTATTATCAATCCATTATTATCAATGCATCTTAATTGCATGTTCGATCAATCTCCGATTGTAAAAGTTGGTAAAAATCTTCTATATCCTCTTCCTTGGCTCTGGTTGTTGGTGCAGACACTTGAGTGATAGTGGTATTCACTGGACTTCCTTGTATGTATATGGATATTATGCTGTCACTGACAATATTGTACTTCAATATGGATCTAGCAACGACTTTTTTAACTATGAAAGCAACTCCATTTTTTCTCACCTTTTCATCTCCAGAGTAATATATCATAAGGTCATCCGACTCAAAATTTCTCATGCCAGTCCATCTCATCTCACCAATGCCTAGTATGTCAATATTTATGCGTTCCATTTCTTCCTTAATATAATTTTCCTACATTCATGGTTCTCGCATTCCATGTCCCAATCACCAGTGTCTGCTTACAACTGTTCCTCTTCTTTTGTATTTCCATACTTGAAAACTCAACCTCCATTGCCTTTTCTGTTATCTAAATGTGTTCTGCTGTACATAGGGTTTTCGGAGGCCTGCTATTTCAGAAGTGGATGGCCAATCCTTCTTCCTAGTCTGTCTTAGTGTGAATGTTCAGATTTAGAGAAGTATCAGACAGACCAGCAAGTTAAAGGTATATCCCTTATTGTGGTGTTAACTTTAGTGTCAGTGTTGTCCCTGGTGACAGGAATGCAAAAGTCAGGAAAAAAGAAGAAGATTCAGTAATTGGAAAACATGGACTCGGTGACAGAAATGGAACTCGAGAAAGAATGATCGAATTTGGCACAATCAATGACTTATTCATAGCAAATACATTTTTTATGAGATATAAAAGCAGGTTATATACTTGGGTTTGCATAGGACTCAGATCGATTACATCTGTGGAAAGAACCACTGGAGAAGCTCAATATCAGCTGTGAAAACTAGGCCAGGAGCTGATTGTGGAACAGACCACCAAC
>NW_006400089.1:886950-899474 GCF_000299155.1 Elephantulus edwardii | reverse complement strand
TAATTTATTTTCTTATGATATTAATGTTATTTTTCAATAATTTCCACATTCTGTTGGATCATCTTTCATAAGAATGGAAACAAATAAGGATTTATTCTAGTCAGTCAGGCAGTAAGAACCTTTCAAATTTCCTGGCATGGAAGGTGAGTCTGTCCAGGGCTACATCTGTTAAATTGAAACAAGTCAGTTGGCATCCCATCTATTCCTGGTACCTTATTTTTTCGCCAATACCCTCAATGTAGTTTCACGTCCTTCCTTCTTTGTTATTGACATTTGTTTACATGATACTTCTTGAAATATTTCAATATCAGTCAATCATTTTTCATATAGTGCCTCCATGTACTTTACCCATCTTATTTTTATTTAAAAAACTCTGGAATTTTATTTGTTTCTTTAGTGAACACTTAATAACACTTAACAGACCTTTAAAATTATATTTTGTTCCTTTAATTAATAATAGGTAATGTGATTGATAACTTGTCTATGATTTTTGTGTATCTGTGATAACCACAATCCTTAGCTACTGTGATATTTTTTATTGGTATGAATATTCATGTACATTGTGTTTCATTCATGTACATAGTATGGGATTGTTTTGTTTCACTTTGCTTCATTTATATTATGCTTCATACAATCATTCCCATTCATTGTGTTTTATAAAATTAATTATCATTAAACTTTGCCCACCATTACTCCATCTTTTTAATTCCCCACCAAATCTTTCTCCTTTCTTTTAGCTACTCCATCTAGTCACCAAATTGTGCAGCCTTGTTTCTGTCCAAGCTCTAATTTCCTTGGAGTATATTCTTAGCACTGGAATAGCTAGGCCATACAGTGTTTCTACGTTCAGCTTTTGGAAGAAATTCCAAACCGGCTTCCAAAGTTGTATCATTTTACAATTCCATCAACAATGCATGAGGGGTCCAATCTCTCCACATCCTCTCTAATATTTATTATCTGCTGTCTTGTTAAACAAATTTTCCTTGTTACTGGAATGAGATGTTATCTTATTGTGATTTTGATTTGCATCTCTCTTATTGCCAGTGATTTTGAGCTATACTATTTGCAATGTTGTTGTTGATTGCCTTTGAGTTCAGCACATGACTCATAGCAACCCTATGAAAAAAAGGCCTGAAGCCCCTCTTTAACTATTGACATTTATCAAAGTTCATAGAGTTTCTGGAGACATGAAGTGGATGCCACTCTTCCTATTTAAACAGAAACTGAGATACTTAGGGGGGGAGAATCCTAACTCTAGTTAAAAGACCTTTACAAGGAAAACTACAAAACACTTCTGTGAGGAAACAAAAGAAGACCTAAATAATTGGGGGAACTAAGAAAAGAGGGGATAGATAGCGTATATTGCATTGAAACAGATGAGGGAGAGAACTGTTGAGGAGGTATATATGATTAGGTATTATTATCATGACAGGAGTCCAGAATGAAAGCTGCATAGTGCAGTGTACTGGGGGGAGGGAGGAGAGGAAGAAGGAATTTTATAATAATGAAAGCATTTTTTAAATTTTTTTTTACTTTTCAAAGAGAAAAGTGAACTGGGTGGGGAGCTGTGGGTAGGGAGGAAAGTGTGCAAAAATGAATTTTAGGAAATCCAAAGTCTCTGTAAACATTCATTAAAATAAAAGAAAATAATTTCTGGGGGGGGAAGAAACAAAAAAAAAATCATTGCTCATGCATCTGCATGATATTCTATTGAGTATTTGTACCATAATTTCTCAATCCATTCGATTGTGGTTAGACATCTGGGCTATTTCCATGTCCTTGCGATGGTGAATAATGCTGCTATGAATAGGGTATACATGTCTACTTTTGTGCCTCAGTTCTCATTTTCTCAGGGTATATTCTAAGTAGTGGAATAGCTGGGTCATATGGAATTTCTATGTTCAGCTTTCTGAGGAAACTCCAAACTGACTTCCAGAATTGTACCATTTTACAATCCCATCAACAATGTATAAAAGTTCCTTTCTTACCACATCTTCTCCAACATTTATTACTTGCTGTCCTGTTAAATTTGCCACTGTTACTGGAGTGAGATGGTACCTCATTGTGGTTTTGATTTGCATCTCTCTTACTGCCAGTGATTTGGAGCATTTCCTCATGTATCTGTCTGTCATTCAAATATCTTTCTGTGTAAAAATTCTTTGCATGTCTTTTGTCCAGTTTGTAATTGGTTATCAGTATTTTTCTTGTGGATGCCCAGGAGTATTGTGTAAACTTTAGTAAGGAGCCTTTTTTTTTAATTGTTATGAGACTTTTCCCTGAGATGGAATCTAACTAGAGATACAAAAATCTAACTAGAGAGACAAAGAAAACTACAGAACATTTCTACAAGACATAATAAAAGACCTAAAGAAATGGGGAAATGAGCCCTGTGGTAGGAAGACTCAATATTGTGAAAATAACAATCCTACCAAAAGCAATCTACATGTTCAATGCAATTCAAATCCAGATGCCAAATTAGTTTTTCAAGAAAATTTAAAGGGAAAATGTGAAATTTCTATTTGGAGAGGCGAGAGACCCTGAATAAACAAAACACTTCTGAGATATAAAAGTGAGATGGGAGACAACTCCCTGACCTCGAAACAAAACAACACGGTACTGGTACAATGACAGGCGCATAAACCAATGAAACAAAATTGAGAACCCAGAAATAGACTCAGCTATGTTATGGTCAACTGATATTCGACAAGGAAATCAAAGCTATCAAATGGGGAAATTATAACCTTTTCAACAAATGGTGCTGTCAAAACTGGACTTCTACCCGCAGAAAGTTGAAACAGCATCCATATCTCACACTACACATAAAAATCAATTCAAAGTGGATCAGAGACCTGGAAGTAAAGCCCAAAACCATAAAGTCCATAAGAGACAATCTGGGATCAGACTTAGAAGTGTCATTCCAAGGTATAAAGAGACTGAAATACAGCCATAAATGCACAATCTGAAGGGGATAAAATTGAGTCACGGGACCGTCTATAGATTAAATTCTGTCATCGTATTTTCTAACTACTATTCCTTCTTCATTGCGTCCAAATTTTGAATTCCAGTAATCAATTATCATTAACATATCTTGATTTCATTTCAGACTGCAAGATTTGGTAAACATTTTCAGTTTCCTTCTTTTTGACTTTGGCTCTAGGAACATGTATTTGAATAATTGTCATATTAACAAGTCTTCCTTGTATGTGTACAGATAATGTCCTATCACTCAAAATATTGTACCTCAGGATAGAACTTGAAATCGACTTTTTACTATGAATGCAATATCATTCTCCTTCTGTGTTTCATTAACAGCA
Source organism: Elephantulus edwardii (assembly GCF_000299155.1). Classification (NCBI taxonomy): domain Eukaryota; kingdom Metazoa; phylum Chordata; class Mammalia; order Macroscelidea; family Macroscelididae; genus Elephantulus; species Elephantulus edwardii. Next base: position 896,160 of record NW_006400089.1, on the reverse strand, counting down.
TGTGATTATAATACCATGTGATTATCTAATTTAAAATGGACAAAACTAATCCATCTCATTTCATATATGAGAAAATCTAGATGCTCATGCATTCCATTTCACTTTTCAGTACTTCTAGTTTACCTAATGTTCATACTTCATATATTTAATTTTCCAATTATTAAAGGATGTTTGCCACTATTTTTCCTCATTTCTATTGATTTCCAATCTTACCTCTACTATATAACTATCAGCATTCCTCTTTGGTTCATAGGGTTTTCAGAGGCCTATTATTTAAGAAGTGGATGGCCAATTCTGCTTTCTAGTCTGTCTTAATCTGGGAGCTGTACTAAAATCTGTCCACCATGCATGATCTTTGTGGCGTTTGACACACTGGTGTCATAGGATATCATTTATTAAAATGTCATTTATAAAGATAGAAGAGAAGGACAAAACCCAAATGGATGTCAGAAGTGACTCTGAAAATTGCACTAGAGTGTCGAGAAGCCAAAATAAAGGGGGAAATGTCTAAGTAAAAGAGCTGAACCTAAGACTTCAAAGGGCAGCTTGAGAAGACAAAGCAAAGTATTATAATGGAATGTGCAGAGAGCTGGAATTGGAAAATAAAAATGGAAGAACTTGATCTGCATTTTTCAAGCTGAGTGAACTGAAAAACAAATTGAAGCCTCAAGTCACAATATTGAAAGATGCTATTGGCAGTATGTTACCCCGGAAGCATCAAAAGAAGATGGAGACAATACACAGAGTTACAGTACAAAAGAGAATATACTGACACTGAAAAATTTCAGGACATAACATATCAGCAGGAGACAAAATAATGAAAGAGGAAGTTCCACTTAAGATATTGGCAAAAAATATGGCCCTAGGAATCAATGGGATTCTAAATTAATTGCTTCAATTATCCGATGCTACCCTCGATGTGCTCACCAGACTATGCCAGGAAATTTGGAGGACAGCTGTCTGGCCAATGGGTTGGAAGACATTCATATCTGTTCTCATTCTTAAGAAACTTGATCCAACAGAATGTGGATACTATAAAACAATATTAAAATCATATGCAAGCAAAATACTCCTGAAGATAATAAGAAATGGCTAGAGCAGTACATATATAGGGAACTGCAGGAAGTCCAAATAAGATTTAGAAGAGGCCATGACACCAGAGATATCATTGATGTCAGATGGATTCTGGACAAGATTCCCTGAAGAATGTCTATTTATGCTTTCTTGACCATTCAAAGGCATTTTACTATGTAGATTGAGAAGAATAGAAATCCCAGCACTTTATTGTGCTCATGTGAAACCCATACTTAGAATAAGAGGTTGTGTGCACAATTGACAATTAAGAAGGGAATGCATCAGAGTTGTATTCTCTCTCCAAAGCTATGCAATCTGCATGCTGAGTAAATTACTTGATAATTTGGACTCTATGATAAAGAATGTGTTATAAAGATCAAGAGGAAGAATCATCAATAAATAACTTGTTTTATGCAAATGACACAACTTTGTTTGCTGAAAGTGAGAACTTGAAGCACTTGTTGGAGAATATCAAAGTATACAATCTTCAATATGGATTGCATCTCAATGTCAAGAAAACAAAAATTTTTACCACTGGACCAATAGGCAACATCATGATTGAAACTGTCAACTACTTCATCTTACTTGGATCTACAATCAACAACCTTGGTACCAGAAGTCAGGAAATCAGGAGATAAATGATACTGGGAAACTCTGCAGTGAGGGACTTCTACAAGTTCTTGAGGAACGACGATGTCATTTGGAAGATTAAGGCATGTTTGGTTCAGACTATGGTCTTTCCAATCACTTTCTGGACACATATGAGAGCTGGACAATGAATGCAGAAAACAGAAGAAGAATTTGTGCCTTGACCATGATACTGAAGAAGAATACTGACCATCCAATGGTTGCCATAAAACAAATATACCTTGGAGAAACTGCAGCTATGTGTGTTCCTTGAAGGCAAAGATGATAAAGGTTCATCTCACATATTTCAGGCAGGTTGCAAATTGCTCTTCCTTGGAAAGAGATGTCATACTTGGAAAGGCAGGGGATCAGTGAAGGAGAAGGTCTTCAACCAGGTAGATTGACACAATGACTGCTACAATGAGTTCTAATGTGTTAGGAAGTGTGAGGATGGCACAGGATAGGACATGGTTCACATCTGTTGTTCACAGGGTCACTATGGATGGCACTCAACTCAGTGGCACCTGAAAACAACCTCTTGGGATGGTATATATAGAAATATTAAAAACTTAGCAAAAAAATTACTGGATCTAATAGATCAACATATTGACAGGATACAAGATCAATATAAAAAAAAATCAGGCAGACTCTTCTACAGTAACGAAGAGAACTATGAAAGAAAACATTGACATTAAAAGTAGCCATAGTGTAGTGTACTCAGGGTTGTGGCAGGGGTGTGGGGGGATTGTATACCAAAGAAGGAATTTTTATTTTGCTTTTCAAAGAAAGGAGTGAACTGAGGTGGATGGGATAGGCAGGGAGAAAAGTGCAACAATAAATTAATGGAAATCCAAAATCTCTGTAAATGTTCATTAAAAATAAGTAGCCATCCAAAAGATTAAATACTTGAAATGGAACAAGGAATATCATTGCTTATCTTGAATCATAGCTGAAACAAGATACAAGAAATATGTTTATTTATATTTTATTGACCATACAACGGCATTTTACTGTGTGGATTAAAATGAACTATGAATAACACTTAGAAGAATTAAGACACCAGAACACTTAATTGTACTTATGTGAAACTTGTACATAGGACTTAGAAGCACCCATTCAAGTATAACAAGAAGATACCACATGATTTAAAATCAGAAGTGTGCATCTGGATTATTTCTTTTCTCTATATTTATTAAATCTTCATAACAAGGAAATAATTCATAGAGCTGGACTAATTAAGAAGAATGTGACATCAGGATTGGAGGAAGACTTATCTACAACTTGAATTATGTGAATGACACAATTTGCTTACAGAAAGTAAGGAGTACTTAATTATAACACTAAATGGTCAAAGAGTACAACCTTAAATATGGATTACATCTGAACATTAAGAAAACAAAAATCCTCACTGGGCAAATAAGCAAAGATTTGTTACCTATAAAATATTTTCCAACATTTCTAAAATTAGACATAGATCAGAACTCAGCTATAATAGATAAGGGGCTATGGAATTATGGAATAATAACTCGAGAATAATTTTCTAAAGATCTTAATCACACAGACACTTTCAGGTCTACACTTTCCCAGTATGTGTTCCTGGAAGCAAAGTGGTCAGTCCCTAATTGTTGCTTATTTTTATATGCCATCAAATTGAATACTACTCATGTGGACTCAAAGGACAATAGGCCTGAACTTATCCCTCTCTTGTCCTATCCTTATGATCTCCTCCTCCATACTCAAGCCCATCATATAGTCACTGTGTCAATCCACCTTGTTGACGGTCCTCCTCTTTTTCTTTGACTCCTTACCTTTTTGTGGCATGTTATCTTTTTCTAAGGTCTGGTCCATCCTGACAATATACCCAAGGTTTGTGAGATGAAGTTTCACTCTCCTTGCCATTAAGGAGTACCCTGATTGTACTTCCTTTAAGACACAATTGTAGTTTTGTTTTTGTTTGGTTGGTTTTATTGTTTTCAATCTGAGGAATATTCAGTACTCTTCTCCAACACCATAACTCAAAGGCATATATTCTTCTATCATCTTTCTTAGTCACTGTTCAACTTTCAGATGAATGGATTAGGTACACTTCAGTCTTTAAACTGATATATTTACTCTTGGTTACTTTGGGGAGGTCCTTAACATCAGATTTTCCCAATGCACATGTCTTTTGATGCAGTTGCTATTGTTGTTGGTATGTGCTGTCTAGTCAACTCCAACTCATAATGACAACAGCTCTGAAACCTGCACTATTCTGAGCTGATTTCATTGTCTCTGACACACCTACCTCTATTACCTCAGTCACTGAGTCACTCCATCTTATCCAGGATCTTCCTCTCTTGCACTGTCCCTCTACCCTTTCAAACATGATGTCCCTTTCCAAGAACTGGTCCCTCCATGCAACATGCCCAAAGTATGTTAAATGAAACTTCAAAATCCTTGCTTCCAAAGAGCAGCGTGGTTTCACCCTCCCCAGGAGGAACCTGTTTGTCCTCTTAGTTCATAGAATGTATTCAATACTCTTCTCCAACACCACAACTCAATACATTGAGTCTTCTTCTATCATCCCGAGTCATTGTCCACCTCTCTGATATAAGTAATTACAAAGACCATGGCTTGAATAAGGTACACTTTAGTCTCCAGACTGATATCATTGCTCTTCAGTACTCTGGAGAAGTCCTTGACAGCAGATTTTCCCAATGCAATTCATCTTTTGATGTCCTGGCTGCTGGTACCAAGAGTGTTGCCTGTGGAGCCAAGCAACCTGAAGCTGTTAATAATCTCATTCTTTTCACCATGTATCATGATGCTGCCAATTGGCCCAGTGGTGAGCATCTTTATTTTCTTGTTGTTTGTTTCAATCCATATTGAAGGCTGCAGTTCTTGACTTTCTGCAGCAAATGCCTCACTCAGGTCCTCCTCAGTTTCAGCAAACAAGGTTGTGTCATCTGCATAACACAGATTATTGATGATCCTTCCTCCAATTCTGATATCATACACCTCCTCATAAAGCCCAGCCTCCTGGATGATCTGTTCTGCATGTTGAAAAGGCAGAGATAGAATGTGTCCCAAAGGATGGAGATAGGATGCATCCCTGGCATACACCTTTTCTGACTTTGAACCCTGCAGTGCTACCTTGTTCTGTTCTGACGACTGCCTCCTGGTCCAAGCAGAGGTTTCACACAAGCACAATCAAGCGTTCTGGGATCCCCATTCTTCTCAAGGTTAGTCACAGTTTGTTGTGATCCACACAGTCAAATGTCTTTGCATAGACAATGAAACTTAATTCCTGGGAGGTGTTTAAGCTTCCAGCTTACAAGAGAAGAATCTTTTCTCTTTTTAAGGATGACTGATTGTTAACACACAGCCATCTGAAATGCAGAAATTTTAGCAGTAGCCTATGATGATTTCCTCCTCATGAAAGACTGTGCTATCTTGCCTGTACATTAAAAGAACCTAATTTGGCCTTGGTATTGTTGATACCTTGCCTGATGTCAAGGGAAGAAAAGATTACACTTTTGTTTTCTTCTTTCACCACATTTAAAGTGGTGAGTGCGGGAGGGACCATTTACCACTGACTAGTTAGAGGCATATGGGCTCCTGTAGAGAAAAAGATAAAAACGCTATAATGTAAATAAACAAATATGGGTAGAACATTTAAAAGTAACCAGATGTATATTACATAAATAACCAAGATTGCTAGTTGTGTACTATATATCAATGTTCCCTACTTCCTTAGTAACAGAACTAAAATTTTAAATAGAAGTGCAAAAAAACCAGTTACTGTTCAATCAGTTTTGACTCATGATGACCCCATATGTGTCACAGCAAAACTGTGCTGTATTTGAGTTTTCCGTGGCTTATTTTTCCAAAGCGGATCAGTAGACCCTTGTATATTGGCTCAAATTTCCAGCTTTTCTGTTAGCAATTGAGCACATGAACTGCTGTACCACCCATGAGATAAAGACTGGAAATTTTAGGTTCCTTCATAGGTGGGTATGCTCATATTACTAAGATCTGATCAATGAGCTGTAAGTAGAATTTGTTGGCAAAAGTTTCAGGAATATCAGAAATCTGGTCCAAGTTTTTTTCTGTTTCTGTTTCTTCCCCTTTCTTTCTGGAGCATGAATTTGGCAGAAAAAGAAAAGGACTTCAATTCCTGACTGAATGTCCATTATCTGGACTCCTTCTCTCTAAACTGGTTATTTCCAGTATGAAATAGCTTTGTTGTCTTTCTTTATGGGATAATCTGTTTGCCTTTGTGGCTCTTGTATTGTTGTCTTATTAAAAGTAACATAAATGCAACTTGTAGCTTCTTTCTGTTCAACATCAGCTGATTCAAAGCATGCATACAAAAATCTGTTATCAAGATTTGATCACATCGAGATTGTAAGAAGAAAGTGATTGTATAGTTATAGCAATTTAACATCTACTAAGAAATGACTCAAATAATGTCAAGAAAGCAGTAGTCTGCCTCAGTAATCATAAAAATCCCCCAAAATAACCTCCTAAAAAAGTAGAACAATGAATATCCTAGATAGAGAGAACCAGAAGAAGATGCAAATGGTAGAAGAAACATTGGCAGTCACTAAGGCAAATACCCCACAGACAGCAATCCTGGAAAGAAAAAAATATGTTGATGAGGAACAACTTGAACAACTATGGAAGAAAATTTAAAAAAAATGGAAGAATAGATAGTATAGATAAAGAGGTACAAGAACTTAAAAAAAAATCACAAGATAGATAATGTACAGTCAACACAGTACTGGAAATAACAGAAAAGCGTGAAAATGCGATCCAAAATATTAAGGCTGAAATGGCAAAAATGTCCAACACACAGGTGGAATAAAACAGTAGAGTGGAAGAGATGGAACAGAGAGTCATTGAGCTGGAAGACAAGAGCCAAACTGGAAACATACTAAAAGAAAAATCAGAGATGAGATATGAAGAAAACATTAGAATGACAAGGGATAGCATCAAAAGGAGCACCATATATATGACTGGAATTTCAGAACATGGGAGTGACAGGGAAGTCACTGAGAAAATTGTGGAAGAAATATTAGGAAAAAACCTTCCCAGGTTTTTTGAAGAATGAGGAAATCCACATTCAAGCAGCACAGTGAACATGAAATAGACTAGACCAAAAAAGAAAAACATAAGAATATATTATAGTGAAATTAAAAGATAAAGATAGAAACTAAACACAGCACAAGAAAAGGAAAGAGTCACCTACAAAGGGGAAACAATTATATTAATTACTGGTTTCAAAAGGGAAACCATGAGAGCTAGAAGACAATGGGATGACAAAAATAGAAAGTTGAAAGAAAACAACTGCCAGCCAAGGGTCTTATACCCAGCAAGACTCTCAATCAAATATGTAGGAGAAATTAGAACCTTTGCAGACAAGAAGGAACTTAAGGAATTTGTGAAAATAAGACCAAAACCACAAAAAATATTTTTATTTTTTTATTTTTATACTGGTTTACTTACAAAATTCATATGCATTGTTTTTCACATTGCATCTTTCCCATTTCCTTAATCCATAACTCCCTTTACCCATCAAATGGTGTGACCCTATGATTACCACCTGCACCTATCGTCACCTTTCTGCTTCTCCCTACTTAGATTCTCATACACATTTTACTGGTTATTTAGTTCTAAAATAATAGTCTTATACAGTACTTGTCCTTCTGGGATTGAGTTAGGTCACTTAGCATAATGCTATCCAGTCCCTCCCAAATTATTAAAAAATAATTGCTCCTGTGTACTGAATGTACCATAATTTCTCAATACATACCACTGAAGTTGGACATTTGGGCTTTCTCCATGTTCCTGAGAAAGTGATTAATCTGCTATAAAAATTGGTGTACAAGTCTCGATTTATGCCTCAGTTCTCATTTTCTCAGGATTTATTCCAAGTACTGGGTTATATGGAATTTCTATGTTCAGCTTTCTGAGAAAACATCAAACTACCTTCCTTCCAGAGTAGTTGTACCATTTTACAATCTCAGCAACAATGTATAAGAGTTCCTATCCCTCCACACCCTCTCCAACATTTATTACTTGCTATCCTGTTAAATTTTACAACTACTACTGGAATGAGATGGTATCTCATTGTGATTTTTTATTTTAATCTCTCTTTTTGCCAGTGATTTTGAGCATTTCTTCATGTGTCTGGTGACCATCCAAACAGCTTCCTCTGTAAAATTTTTTCTCTGTCTTTTGCCCATTTTATAAGGGTGTAACCAGTCTTTTTCTTGTGGAGGCATTGTAGGATTCAATAAATTTTTTATATGACACCTTTGTCTGAAATGGTGTTGCCAATTTTTTTTTCTGAGTCAGTAGGTTTTCTTTTCACTCTTTTGGAAAAAGTTTTTATGCACAAAAAAAATTCATAATCTTTAGAAAGTCTCATTCATTAATTTTATTCCTTCCAGATTGTGCTTTTCTGGTTGTATTTGTCAGTCTTTTTATACCATAGGCTAGGCCTTCTAAGCTTGATGCCAGTTTGTCTCTGATGAACTTTATGGTTTGGGGCTTTATTTCTAGGTATCTGATCCACCTTGAGTTAATTTGTGTGTATTGTATGAGATGTGGATCCCGTTTCAGTTCTCTGTAGGTAGCAGTTCAGTTTTGCTAGCACCATTTGTTGAAGCAGTTGTCATTTCCCTAGTCGATAGGTTTTATTTCCTTGTTGAATATCAGTTGACAAGAAATAGTGGCATCCATTTTTGAGTTCTCAATTCTATTACATTTGTCTATGTGCTTTTTGTTGTACCAGTACCATATTGTTTTGGTTACACCACTGTATACTAGGATTTGAGGTCAGGGAATGCTATGCATGCCTTCGTCTTTATATTTGTGTTTCAGAAGTCTTTACTTATTTGAGGTCTCTTTCCTCTCTAAATAAACTTGACAATTCCCCTTTTGATCTCCTTGAATAATGAATTTGGTATCAGTTTTGGGTTGTGTGGAACATGTAGATTGCTTTGGTAAAATTATCATTTTGACAATATTGAGACTTCCTATTGTGAGTGATAGGATTATATCCATATGCTTACAAGGAAGTTCAGTGAATACCACTATCATTCAGATATATGCACCAACAACCAGAGCCAAAGAAGAAGAAATAGATGATTTCTACCAACTCTTTCAATCGGAGATAGATCGAACATGCAGTCAAGATGCATTGATAATAATGGGTGACTGGAACGCAAAAGTGGGTAATAGAGAAGAAGAATCAGTAGTTGGAAAACATGGGCTTGGTGACAGAAATGAAGCTGGAGATAGAATGATTGAATTTTGTACAATCAATGACTTATTCATAGCAAATACGTTTTATAAGAAACATAAACACAGGTTATACGCATGGATTTCACTTGATGATATACATAGGCATCAGATCGATTACATCTGCAGAAAAAAAATCGCTGGGGAAACTCAATTATCAGCTGTGAAAACTAGGCCAGAAGCTGATTGTGTAACAGACCACCAACTACTCATATGCAAGTT
>NW_006400089.1:874897-885260 GCF_000299155.1 Elephantulus edwardii | reverse complement strand
TACTCTTCTCCAGCACCATAATTCAAAGGCATCGATTCTTCCTCTCTCATCCTTGGTCACTGACCAGGTCTCTGATGCTTAACAAGTAATTGTGAAGATGATAGCCTAAATCAGAGGCACCTTAGTCTCTCGACTGACATCATTGATCTTTAGCACTCTGAAAAGGTCTCTGGCCAGAGATCTATCTTTTGATTTCCTGGCTACTAGTGCCAACAGTATTGATTATGGATTTGAGCAAGCTGAATTTGTTAACAACCTCAATCCCTTCCCCATCTATCATGGTGCTGCAAATTGGCCCACAGGTGGTAAGAAACTTTCTCTTCTTGAGGTTGAGCTTCAATCCATATTAAAAGTTGTAGTCTTTGACCTTCTGTAGCAAACACTTCAGGACCTTCTTAGTTTCAATGAGCAAGGTTGTGTCATCTGCATACTGCAGTCCTCCTCCAGTCCTAACACCATGCTCCTCCTCTTAAAGTCCAGTTTCCTGAATAATCTGTTCTGCATCTACATTGAAAAGGTATGGAGACAGGGCACATCCTGTCCACACATTTAATTAATTTTAATGGAATTTTACAGAAACTTTGGATTTCCATTCATTCATTGTTGCGCTTTTATCCCTGTTCAACCTCCCCCTCCCCTAGTTTGCTCTTCTTTTTGAAAAGTAAAAGAAAAATTCTTCAGTTATTATACAATCCCTCCCCCCAAGTCCACTCCACTATACAGCCTTCATTCTGGTCTCCTATAATGACAATAATACCTAATCATATATGCCTTTTAAATAGTTCTCTCCCTCATCTGTTTCAATGTAGTATACACAATTTCTCCCATCTTTCTCAGTCTCACCTGAGCCCCTAAGTCACTCCTGTTTTACAACAGTGGCACTATGCAGTATTTGTCCTTTTGTCACTGAGATATTTCACTCAGCATAATATCCTGTGGGGTCACTCATTTTGTATAATATTTCATTAGTTCCTTGTTTTTCAATACAGTGTAGTATTCCACTATGTGACTATATCACAGCTTCTCTATCCATTCATTTGTTGATGGGCACTTAGGTTATTTGCAACTCTTTGCTATTGCGAACAAAGCCGCAATAAACATGGGTGTGTATATATCTGCCCTGGTGGCAGTTATGGTTTTTTTAAAGTATATTCCCAGTAGTGGAATTGCTGAGTCAAATGGTATTTCTATTTTCCACTTTTTGAGAAAGCACCATACTGCCTTCCATAGCGGTTGCACCATTTTACACTCCCACCAACAATGAATAAGGATTCCAGTTTCCCCACAATCTCGCCAGCATTTGTTATTTGCTGTTTGGTTAAATTTTGCTATTCTTACTGGGGTGAGATGAGATCTCATAACTGTTTTGATTTGCATCTCTCTTAGAGCTAGGGATTTTGAACATTTCTTCATGTGTTTGTGTGCCATCTGAACGTCTTCTTTGGTCAAGTTCATTTCGTGTGTCCATTTTTCAATTGGGTTATCTTTTTGTGGTACTCGAATAACTTATAAATTCTAGATACAACTCCCTTGTCCGACATGTCATTACCAATTTTTTTTTCCCAGTCTGTGGTTTTCCTTTTTACCCTGTTGGAGATGTTTTTGGATGTGCATAGGGATTTTATTCTTAGAATGCCCCATTCATTTATTTTATCCTTTCCCGATTGTAAGTTTTTTAGGATGATTGGAAGACTGTTTATGTTGTGGATTAGGACTTCTAGAGTTCTTTTAAGCTTTTCTTTAATGAAGTTTATAGTCCTTGGTTTTAGTCCTAGGTCTGTGATCCACTTTGAGTTGGGTTTTGTGTATGGGGTGAGGTATGGATCTTGCTTGAGTTTTCTGCAGATAGTTTTCCAGTTTTGCCAACACCATTTATTAAAAAGATTGTTGTTTCCCCACTTAACTGATTTCATCTTCTTGTCAAAAATCAGTTGACCGTAGGTAAATTGTCTGATTTCAAGATTCTCAATTCTATTCCATTGATCTATATGTCTGTTATTATACCAGTACCACAACAGCAGTGTAGTAGGATTTGAAATCAAGGAGTGAGATGTCTCCTACCTTGTTTCTCTTTTTAAGGAGTGCTTTGCTTATTCGGGGTTTCTTTCCATTCCAATTGAAACTGGAGATTGTCTTTTCCATCTCATTGAAGTATGAGATTGGTGTTTTATTTGGATTGAATTGAACATGTAAATTGCCTTTGGTACTATTGTAATTTTCACAATCATGAGTCTTCCTATCCAAGAGCAAGGGATTCTTTCATTCCTCCAGGTCTCTTTTTGTTTGTTGTAGTAATGTTTCATAATTTTCTTTGAATAGATCCTTTGTGCTTCTGGTTAGATTTACTCCCAAGTATTTAATCTTGTGATTCGCTATTATGAAGGGTATTATATTTCCTAGCTCCAGCTCTGCATTCTCTTTGTCAGTATAGAGAAATCCAATTGAATTTTGTATGTTGATCTTGTATCCTGCCACTTTGCTGAATTGGTCTACAATGTCCAGTAGTTTTCTTGCTGAGTCTTTAGGGTTTTCTAAGTATACTATCCAATACAATCACTTGTTATGTATCAGAGAGTTGGACAATGACCAAGGAGGATAGAAGGAGAATTGATGCCTTTGAGCTGTGGTGCTGGAAAAGAGTATTGAGAATACCATGGACTGCTAGGAAAACAAACAGATTTGTCCTGGAAAGGGTTAAACCGGGTGGCTCCTTGGAGGCAAGGATTCTGAGGCTCCGTCTAACATACTTTGGACATGTTGTGAGGAGAGACCGGTTCTTGGAGAAGCACATCATGCTTGGGAGGGTGGAGGGACAGTGCAGGAGAGGAAGGCCCTCTGTGAAGTGGATTGATTCAGTGACTGGGATAGTTGGGATTGGAGTATCAGAGACAGTGTGATTGGCACAGGACAGAGCAGAGTTTAAGGCTGTTGTACATAGAGTCGCTATGAGTCGCAAGCGACTCAACGGCACATAACAACAACAACAAGTATACTATCATATCATCTGTATCGAGAGATAATTTTACCTCCTCTTTGCCAATTTGGGTATCTCTTATTTCTTTCTCCTGTCTTAATGCTATTGCTAAGACTTCCAATACAACACTGAATAAGAGAGGTGATAGTGGGCATCCTTGCCTAATTCCTATTCTCAAAGGGAATGCCTATAACCTGTCTTCATTGAGAACAATGTTGGCTCTCAGGTTTGCATATATACTTTTTACTATGTTGTGTTTTAATCAGAAAAGGGTGTTGGATTTTGTCAAAGACCTTTTCTGCATCAAATTATAGGATCATGTGATTCTTGTTCTTTTCTGTTTTCTAAGGAGTATTTCTTGGGTCAAGTATAGATTTTATCTGTTTTCTAAGGACTATTTCTTGGTTCAAGTATAGATTTTACATGAGCACAATTAAGTGTTCCGGCATTCTCATTCTTCTCAAACTTAGGCATAATTTATCATCTACCCAGTCTTTGCATAGTCAGTGAAACATAGATAGACATTCCTCTAGCACTCTCTGCTTTCAGTAAAGTTCCATCTGACATTGGCAAAGATGTCCCTAGTGTCATGGACTCTTCTAAACCTAACTAGTATTTCTTGTAGTTCTCTGGCTTTGTATTGTTCCAGTCATTTTGGATAATCTTCAGCAGGATTTTGCTATCATGGGATATTAGTGATATTATTTGGTGATTTCCACACCTTCTCAGATCACCTTTATTGGGAATGGGACTAAATATGGATCTCTTCCAATCAGTTGGCCAGGTAGTTATCCTCCAGATCTCCTGGCACAACCTGATAAGTATGTCCAGGGCAGCATCTGTTTGTTGAAATATGTCAGTTGGTATTCTATCAGTTACTGAAGACTTGTTATTTGACAGTTCCTTCAGAACAGCTTGAACTTCTTCCTTCATCACCATTGCCTCTTGATCATATGTTGTTCCATGAAATTCTTCTATGTCAGCCAAGTATTTTTGGTATAGTGATTCTGTGTACTCCTTCCATCTTATTTTAATGTTTCCTGGACCATTCATCCTTAAGTACTGCATCTCAAGGCTTGACTGTGTTTAGTTCCCTCAGCTTAAGAGATGCCAGGCAAGTACAGTCCCTTGGATTTTACAATTTCAACTCTGCAAATTTCATTTGTCTTCCCTTGCTGTCCTTTGAAATCTTGTAATAAGCTCCTTAACTTCCTGATTTCTTCTATTTGCTTGGACTTTCAGCATTCTTGTGTGATATTCAGAGTCTTTTCTGACATCCATCTCAGTCTTTACTTCATCTTCAGTCTTTGTAATTATCTTTTGCATTCTTCATCTTTTTTTTTAAATTTAAGTTGTTTATTTTTCATTTCAATGAACATCTACAGAGATTTTGGGATTCCATTCATTCATTTTGCACCCTTCTCCCCGCACAAACTCCTCCCCCCTCCCCCCCATTTGCTCCTCTCCTTGAAAAGCAAAAGAAAAACTCCCTCATTGGTACACAATCCCCCCCCCGCACCTCCCCAGAGAAGCTGTGGTATATTCGCACAATGGAATACTATGCTGCATTGAAAAACAAGGAACTCATGCAATATTATTCAAAATGGGTGAACCTGGAGGACATTATGCTGAGTGAGGTATCTCAGTCACAAAGGGACAAATGCTATATGGTGCCACTGTTGTAGAATGAGGCTGGCATTGGGGTGGCGGTAAGACTGAGAAAAACTGGATGAAATATGTTTGGGGAGGTGCATTCTTCATCTTTAAGCAGCTCATATAGTCTTCTTTCAATAGTGTTCAAGTCTTCAAACCCATTTCTGAGATGGTTTTCAAATTCAAGTGGGAAAGATTAAAGGTCAAATTTTGGCTCTTGTAATTTTATTTAACTCTTTTGAGCTTTAGCTTACTTCTTGGAAAAATACATTATATTTGGAAAAGAAAGAGAAGAAGACCTTCAAAGAGATAGCTCAACATAGGGACTACAAAAATGGGCTTGAATATAGTGGAGATTGTGAGAACAAGGTTTCCATCTTTTGTTCATGGGGGCACTATGAGTCATAGTCAACTCAGCAACAGTTAACAATAGCCACTACATGTATATATAAAAACATGTTTAAGAGTGTTTTCAGTGGCACAATTTGTTGTAGTAAAAAATTGGAAAAAAGAAAGCCAATGTGCATTAATACAGAATGGATGGCTTGTGGTATATCAATAAAAAGGGTATTGGCAGAATGAGAATGAATTGATGCTACGTGCATCAATACACCTGAATCGCATAGACATGAAGCCAACTCAGAGAAGTGAGACCGAACCATATCTAGACTAATTTCCATTAGGGATATAGCTTCCAGAAAATGGAATCCAACTCATAGAGATCTTATGTACAGTAAAACAAAATATTGCCTCAACCTATATCATCCTCACAAATACCTTTATGTTCCATTTCATCATTGTGCCAATACATCACCTTCAAATGAAATATGCCTCACACTCTGTTGTTGTTGTTGTTATATGAGGGCTTCAACTCTTGAAGATCCCTTTGTTCTTCTTGCTGTTGTTAAGTGCATTCAAGATGTAGATGACTTATAGCAACCCTATGAATGAAAGACCTGAATACTTGTATAACTTTCGTTGTTTCTCCAAGTTCTTAGAATTTCAGAAGGCAAGCTATTACAGAAGTGGATGTCAAGCTTGTTTTATCAAGGAGCTCCAGCAAACAGTGTACACCATGGGTAACCATTATCACATTTGACACATTATTGTCACTGTGCTTAACATCACAGCAGCCATGAGTTAGTTACCTTTGTACATAAAATGGACAGACCAGTGCTATTCCATTTAAAAGAATGTTTACCTTTTAAAATAGGAGGCTGAATAAAATCAACTCACACCCAATGGCGAGTAAACATCCCATTCTAAGTCCACCAGAACCAGAAAACAAAGCTTTGTAGAGTCCAGCTGCTCCAGATGACTTCTAATCTGGATTCCAGCCCCATACTGGTGGCAAATAAAATCAACTCAGATCCAATAGCAAGTAAACATTCTACCCTAAGTTCACCAGAACAGCAGGGAAAAAAACTAACCCTGAACCAACCTCACAATGTCTGCTGTGCTAACACCAATATTTGCAATCATGATGTCATTCCATATATATCTCCTTGAAGGTCTTCCACTTCAATGCTAATCCTCTAGTTGTCCAAACATGATATCATTCTCTAGGGACTAGTCCCTCCAAAGAACTTGCCTAAAGTACATGAGACAAAGTCTTGCTATCTTCACTTCTAAATATCTTTGTTAATGGGAACTTTGGCTACACTTCTTCAAGATAGCTTTTTTCCTTCATTTGGAAGTCCATGGTATATTTATTATTTTTCACATACACCACAATTCAAAGGCATCAATTCTTCTTTGGTATTTCTTACTCTTTTTCCAACTTATATATTCATATGAAGCAACTGAAAATGTCCTGTCTTGGGTCAGATATATCTTAGTCTTAAAACTGGCATGTTTGCCCTTTAACACTCTAAAAAGTTCTTTGACAGAGATTTGCCCAATATAAAACATCTTTTGATTTCTTAATTGCTGATTCAGTGTGTGTTGATTATGAATTAAAAGTAAAATTAAATCACTGATCATTTCAGCATTTTTCCATTTGTCATGATGCTACTTAATGGCCCATTTGTGAGTTTTAGAGGTTATTTATGTTGACACATAATACCTGTTTTGAACTTCTTCAGTAAAATCTTCAAGTTTTCTTTGCTTCCAGTAATCAACGTTGTGCCATCTACATGCCACAGGTTGTTAAGAAGTCTTCTTCCAAACTTAATACCACATTTCACTTCACATGGTCTAACTTCTTGAATCATTTACCATAATACATATTGAATAAGTATAGTAAAAGTATGCAGCCTTGACACACGTCTTTTTTTATTTTAAACCCAGCAGTATCCTCTCTATACTTCCCAGTGACCAAAGCCAAAGCCAAAGCAAGTCAATCAGATAACATTCCATTGTGATCCCTTGGATTTTCACTGGCACATTTTTGGAAATAACCAGGACTTTTTTTCAAAATCTGTCTTAGTCCGGAAGCTCCACTGAAATGTGTGTGCCATGGGTGACAATGTTGATATTTGCCACCAGGCAATGTTTTCATAAGACACCCCAATATGGTAAACTGACAGGAGGGTGGTGGTACCAATGGAGAAGAATAAGAGAAGAAGATATATAGGGCGATTATGATAGAAGATTTCTGGGTGTTTATGAAGTGTTATTTCCCAACATGAACAATAATGGCTATACAAATGTAGTTCCCCACAGTGTGTGATTATTCTTCAAATTGTACAATTATGACTTGTATACTTTTTCATTATACTATTTTGTTTACAAAATTTGAATACATTGGTTTCCAGAACAGATTCTTTCCATTTTCTTCACCCCCACACTTATCAAATTGTACAACCCCATGATTAATCCTCCCTCCCCCTGCACATCCTCATTCCTCTGTTTCCACCTTCCCCTCCTTGGTTCCTTATACTCATGCTGCAAAATAGTTTTATTCAATATTTTTCCTTGTGGGACTGAGTTAGTTCACTCAAAATAATGATCTCTAGTCCCTCCCAAGTTAGGAAAATAATGATCTCTAGTCCCTCCCAAGTTAGGAAATAATTTATAAAATAATTACTTCTGCGTGCTGTGTAGTATTCCATTGTGTGAACGTACCATCATTTCTCAATCCATTCATTTGTGATTAGACATCTGGGTTATTTCCATGTTCTTGCAAAAATGAATAACACTGCTATAAACATTGGTGTACAAGTCTCCATTTGGGTCTCACTTCTCATTTTCTCGGGATATATTCCAAGTAGTGGAATACCTGGATCATATGGAATTTCTATGTTCAGCTTTTTGAGATGTACCAAACTACCTTCCAGGATGATACCATTTTATATACCATTTTATAATCCCACCAATAATGTATAGGAATTCCTAAGTCACCACATCCTCTCTAACATTTATTACTTGCTGCCTTGTTAAACTTTGCCACTTTTATGAAGTGAGATGATACCTCATTGTGGTTTTGATTTGCATTTCTCTTATTGTCAGTGATTTGGAGCAGTTCTTCATGTGTCTGTTTGCCATTCAAATATCTTCCTCTGTGAAAATTCTTCCCATGTCTTTTGCTAATTTTGTTATTGTATTATCAGTCTCTGTGTGTGTGTGTGTAGACCCAGAAGTATTCTATGGATGTTCATTATGAGACTCTTGTCTGAGAAAACTACAGAACATTTTTGTAAGACACAATTAAAGGAAATAGAAAAACATCCCCTAGTCATGGATAGGAAGACTCAATATCATGAAAATGACAATCCTACCAAAAGCAATCTACATGTTCAACACAATACCAATACAGATACCAAATTCATTTTTCAAGGAGATTGATTGACAGGAAAATTGTCAAATTTATTTGGAGAGTCAAGAGACTCCGAATAAGCAAAACATTCTTAAGAAACAAAAAAGAGGTGGGAAGTATAGTATTCCCTAACCTCAAAACTGACTACACAGCAGCAATAACCAGAACAGCATGGTACTGCTATAATGATAGGCACATAAACCAATGGAACACAGTTGAGAACCTAAAAATAGACTCAGTTATCTATGGTCAACTGATATTTGACAAGGAAATCAAAGCTATCAAATGTAGAAATGATAACCTTTTCAACAAATAGTGCTGGCAAAACTGTGCTTTCACCTGCAGGAAACTGAAACAAGATGCACATATCACATCATAGACAGAAATCAACTCAAGGTGGATCAGAGACCTGGGAGTAAAGGGAAAAAACATAAAGTTCATAAAAGACAAACAGGGATCAAATTTAGAATCCCTAATCTATGCTATAAAGAGACTGTCAAATACAGCCATAAAAGCATAAACTGAGGAGGACAGAATTTATGAATGTATCCTTCTAAAGATTAAACCCATGTGTGCATCAAAACCTTTTTCCAACAGGGTGAAAAGAAAACCTACCGAGTGGAAACAAACATTTGGTAATACCATCTCTGATTTGTAAACTTTTCAGTATGTATATTAAATTCATTTTTTCAATGAGATACTAAACACAAGGAACAATAATTTATTCTAAAACACTTAGGAGCATAAGAGTTTGGTCCATCTGGAGTTATAAGTTGAGAAAAGTAGGTTTTATGTTACTCATTATCCCAAAATTCCAAATTTATTTAAAACTTTATATCTACTTGAACTTTCAGAAAAAAAAATATTCCTAGTATTAAAAATAGTCTTCTTATTCTCAAAGTTGGTACCACATTAAACAGAAAATTGAAATTTCTTTTCTGAGAAGCTTTAGTCTTGAATATTTTAAAAAGCATGGACACATCTGACCTTCTCATTATATTGTTAAGTACCCTCAATTTGAGTAAGACTCACCTCAAAACTATGAACAGTGGATGTAAACTTTGTCCTATCTTGTCCCATACTCACCGTTTCTGATTTGCTCAAATCCATTGTTAAAGTCACTGTGTCAATCCTTCTTGTTGAAGGCCTTCTTCTCTTCAGCTGACCCTCTACCATACCAAGCATGTTGTCCTTTTCCAAGGGCTGATCTCTCCTAAAAACATTCCAAAAATATGTGACAAAGTTATTAAACATTTTATAAAATGACCGTGTAAGATTTTTTTTTAATAGAATTTCCTATAGGGAGATTTCCCCCATTATTTTTAAATATGAAAATGCTGTATGGGCTATTTCCAGGATGGGAAGATGAGTGGAATGGAAAGATTCTGCTAAGGTGTCTTTTCTGGTTTGAGGTTGAGACTAGGGTGTGTCTACTGCTTCCAATAGGGTGTGAGCTGATTGGCTTTTGGGCCCTCTGGCCTCCAGTCCTCTAGCCTGTTTTTCGTGGATCTTTTGGGAAAAAAACAGGCTTGGAATCAGGAGTGGCATCAACTTCCAAATACCTTGCCACTTGAAACTCTATGAACTTGGAGAAAAGATGAAAGTTTTGTATCCAAGACTTTCATTCATAGAGTCGCTATGGATCGTCTACAACTCTACGGCACTTAACAAAAACAACAACATATGCTGTATGATTTTCTAGCATGTAAGCACTCTGAACATCCTGAATTAGTAAAAACTGTCTGGACTTTCTTTTTTTAATTAAATTTAATTAGTTTTCATGAACATTTACAGAGATTTTGGGTTTTCATTCATTCATTGTTGCACTGTTTTCTCCACCCTCCTCCCCAGTTAGTTCTTCTTTCCCCCCACCCCCAAATGTCTGTTTTAATTGTCCAGTTGCCACAGTGCCTGTCAAAGCCAGTTCTGATTAATCTCCTTTGTCAGTGTGTCCCTTGCCATTCCCTATCACTCCTCCC
>NW_006400089.1:870457-871162 GCF_000299155.1 Elephantulus edwardii | reverse complement strand
CTTTTTAAGTTCATATGGTAAGCATTTCATGTGTTCTTGAGGCAAGATAGTTGGGCTAAAATGAAGTGAATATCAGTGTGTATTAGTAGTACAAGAGCTGTATTTCAATTCACTATATTTACAAGAAATTCTTTCATCTCAAATTAAGGTAAGAATTATCTGTGTTAGTAATCTTGTGCTGCTCAAAAGAAGTAAGACGAGAACAGCATTAGCAAACGGACATTCATTATCACCCAGCCTAGAAGGTTAGATGTACAAATTCAAGGATCCAACTCTAGGTGAGTATCTCTCTCTGCAAGCTCCAACAGAAAGCTCTTGTCTCTTTCAGTGTCTGTAGTCCCGCATGTCTTGTTGTTGTGGTTGTTGTTGTTATGTACCACCGAGTGCCCTGCAACTCATAGCTACCTTATGTACAATATCCCTAAACCCCGCTCTATGCTGTGTCAATCTCACTGTCTCAAACATATCTATTCCCATTACCCCAGTCACTGAATCAATCCACTTCATAGAGGGTCTTCCTCTCCTGTGCCATTCCTCTATCCTCCCAAGAATGATGTCCTTCTCCAAGGACTGGTCCCTTCTTGCAGCATGTTCAGAATATGTCAGAAGAAGCCTCACAATCCTTGTCTCCAAGGAGCAGCCCAGTTTAACCCTCTCAAGGATGAATCTGTTTGTTTTCTTAGCAGTCCATGGTACATTCAATAC
>NW_006400089.1:860489-861822 GCF_000299155.1 Elephantulus edwardii | reverse complement strand
TTAGGAAAGTAAGCTGGATAATGGAGGAAACAAAGAATATGATCCAATTAAAGTCCATGGTTTAGCCAGGTTTTAAGTTCCATGACACAATTTCTCAATTAGTCCATTTCAGCAGTCAAATCCAAATCATTCATCAAGGTTTGCATCAGAGCAAGTTATAAGTCAGCTTCTCCTTCAACCATCTGGTCAGAACAGCAAAAACTTTTAACAGTAGCCTATATGTTAAGGATCCTCTGCTTACACCTGTACACAGTTTCTTCACAGCAATGCCACAGTACCTCCACTACCAAAACTCTCACTCTTATCACAGTTTTTCTCCCCATCTCCTTCAATCCTTGCATGCACAGGTCTTGTTTGCCTCAAGTCTTGCTGTCCAGTAAGGGAAGCACTCTTTCTCTTATTCTAGTCTCACAACTGTTGATGATTTTCAAGATCATGCTGATTTCCAAGACTATGGGTCTACAGTTAAGGTAGCTGGAAGCCAGAGGGGGTTAAAATTTAATAGATAAAAAAAAGTGAACTTTTAGGATAATACCACAATCAGCTATGAGTTTAAAGGATAAAGGAAAGAAAGACTTCTTTCTTGATTTTAATAGGTACTTCTCTAAATACGATTTTAGCTTACTTGTAATACTTGTACTATCAATACAAAGGTCTACAAATCAAATCCCACCATAGAACAAGGATGGGAAATTTCTTCTGAGGCAATTTATTGCCTCTGAAAATATAATGGAGCATTAGCTATGTAAGTTTCAGTTCTGATTTGATGGTACACAACAAGAGCAAGCTTGTTGTGGTATTGCAGACCACTCCCCAGGATATTCCTCTTGCCATGGATTAGGGACAAAATGGGATTAAGGGTGTTGTACCCCACTCTAACTTTTTTCTTTTTAAGATAAAACTTTTATTTAAAATAATGCTTCCACGTATTTCATAATCTAAGAAAGCCCTTTCTATCCCACAATTCAAAGAGCTCATAAATAAAAAGATATCAGAGCAAATATTTAATTTAGCCACTCTGTCTTTTACAGATGATTGGCCTGTGAGATCATGTGTTGTTGTTGTTGTTGTTGTTGTTGTTGTTGTTATGAGCCGTCAAGTGGTTGCGACTCATAGTGACCCTATGTACAACAGCCCTAAAGCCTGCTCTATCCTGTGCCAATCGCCCTGCCACTGACACACCCATCCCAATTACCCCAGTCACTGAATCAATCCATCTCATAGAGGGTCTTCCCCTCTTGCGCCGTCCTTCCACCCTCCCAAGCATGATGTCCCTCTTCAAGGACCTGTCCCTCCTTGCAACATGCCCAAAGTATGTCAGACGAAGCCCCAG
>NW_006400089.1:846695-857504 GCF_000299155.1 Elephantulus edwardii | reverse complement strand
GGTTGGCGCAGGATAGAGCAGGGTGTAGGGCTGTTGTGCATAGGGTCGCTATGAGTCGGAAACGACTCGACGGCACATAACAACAACAACAACAACATAAACAGCAGGCTCCTGCATGGTGACTAGTCGTTGTGCTTCACCGATGAAAAAGAACTAAATATCAAAAAACTTAAATATTGTGGGAGAAAAACCACTGCAAAATATAATATTTTTTTTAAAAAAAGGAAAGGAAACTTTGAACCTTATGTACTGAGCAAATGCCAGGGCTAGCACACAATGCTAGTCCTAGATTACTTATTCATTTAAAAACAAACCCCAAGAAAAGATGAAAAAATAGCAAAATTTGAAAACTGATCAACGTTTTCTAGACCCTGGGAAAAAGAATTTTCAGCAATGTACAAAAATTTAAAGCATTCCTTTCTTTAATTTCGTAATTATTTACTATAGAATAGCTAAGAATGTCACTTCTGTTTTAGGTAACAGAACTGATAACTGAGCAAGGAAATGTAATTTGGATTATGAAATACATGCTTTAATAAAAATCACTTAAACTGTGAAAAATTAAACGGTTAGGTAGATTACCCTACAGAGACAAACTACATAATGGAGAATGTCCACTTCCTTTTAGCAGAACAAGGAAGGACTCTGATGAAAGGGAGCCTTCTAAAAATTATTTACAGAGTAAACACAGAACAGAAGAGTGTTAGTCATCTAAGGCACTACATGTTAGACAAGCAACCTTAAGGTTGGGTCTGGATCCATCAACTGCTCTACTTTGTGAGAGAAAAAGGCAAAAGACAGGCTGTTTCCTCACAAACCTCAGAATGCTAATGGAAAACTCTGTCATAAACCAGAAACAACTCTTAAAGCAGTAAGTTTGGTTTGGGGTTTTTGCTTCCCCCCACCCCCCCCCCCCCCCCCGTCAGCTCTGAACTTTGGGACTGGCCAAGGGCTGTGCGCAAAGGAAGGCATGCTTCTCCATGAGTCAGAATGTATTTAATAATCACAACTCTGGCAGTTTTTTGACGGATGAACCACCTTTGCAAACAGAACCTGGTCTGCTTTGGTTTATCAAAAGCTGTCCACCCTACCACATGGAAACATGGATTCCCAGGAAGGCTCCGATAACAGGCCTGGGGCTTTGAAGGGCTTTTGGCTACTTAGAGAAGACTGGCTCTTTCAAGTTCTCTATCCTGATTCTTTCTCTCAGGTTGTTGTTGTT
Organism: Elephantulus edwardii; assembly: GCF_000299155.1. NCBI lineage: Eukaryota > Metazoa > Chordata > Mammalia > Macroscelidea > Macroscelididae > Elephantulus > Elephantulus edwardii. The sequence goes on along the minus strand of NW_006400089.1, from coordinate 856,282 downwards.
GACTGCTGTCAAGTAGAGCATGACTCACAGCAACCCTATCAACAAAAGGCCTGAAGCCTTTCTATAACTAAAGTCGCTTCTCTAGGTTCATAGAGTTTCCAGAGGCATGTGGTTTAGGAAATGGATGCCACTCCTGCTACCAAACTTGTCTTAAACTGGGAGCTCCACCAAACACTGTCCACCATAGGCAGCCATTATGGCATTTGACCCCCGATGGCACAAAGTTCAGCTTCACAGCACACCCAGATTACCTCAGTACAGCAAATTGACAGAAGAGTGCTGTACAACTCAGAAGAATGTTCCTTCAAAATGAGGTAACACTAGGTATACACATGGTATAGCTATAAAAACTTGACATCCTGGGTTTCCAGCCTGCAAAAGCTAGATTTGCTTTGTGGGATACAGTTTTACCAGTCCTTTCCAGAAATTCTTTTTCTTTTCTCCTTAGCATAAAATGATGCAGTGATAATTATCTTGTTTATAAATTGTTTATTCTTTAGAAGTATTTCCTAAAATAAATTCTTGGAATTTGTAAAATAAATTAGACCAGAGAGTAGAAAATATTTTACAGCTTTTTGACACATTGCAACAATGCATTCTAAAATAGCTATTATAAATTTCAATGTAACCACTTATTCATGAAATTAATCTCATGCTTATACTTCTAGTATCACAGAAATTATTTTAAATTAACATATTAAAATATAATTTCTGTGATAATGATTGAGGGAAAACATTCTCCTTTCTTCTTACAATTGCCAGGATTAACCCATTTAATGCTTTGCACTTCCTCCCACTGAAGTGGCAGGAGAAGCATTTTTAAGAGAAAATGTGCTGTGGCATTCTTGTCAATATGTGCAGTATGATCTATCTAGGGACTCCTTAACCTCAAATATTTTAATTCTTGTTCTATTTAAAGATGATAATTTTATGTTTACTTTCAGGAATTTACTTTGAAGATTTTAATTGGCCAAGATGGAGACTTTGTTGTGAAGCTGCTATGAATTTTACAAGTATAAATAAAGTCAGGATTCTATGGGTAATGTTCGCTTGCTACTTAGAGTGTTTTCCGTAGGTATATTGGAACACAGCTTCTTCAAGTCATCTTCCAATTTCTTCCTTAGTCTTCAGTGTCAGAAGATTCTTGGGATACAGTCAATTACTTAATAAAGTCCTCCTACTCCATTTCACTCACTCATAGTCCCAGGTTTTAGCAATCCTGCATCAAGTTTCTGTAGCTGTAAATCTTATTTTCCTTTTTTCATTTTCATTTTTATTTTATAATGCTTTGTTTACAAAGTTTGTATGCATTATGTTTTACACAATTCTTCATTCACATTGTGTTTCATATCATCATTCCCATGCATTATGTTTTATAAAATTAATCACAATTGAGCTATTTCCCTGTCTTTTCAGTTCCCTGCTGGATCTTTCCCATTTCCATTAGGCCCTCCCTCAATCCACCAAATTGTGTACCCCTGTGATTTCACCTCTACCCATCCTGACCCTTCTGCTCTCACCCCTTCCCCCTTTGGGGAAGTGGCTGTAAATCTTAAGAGAAGGAAACTTCTCACTTTTCACCCAAGGATCAGCTGGTGGATTAATGAATCACCAGAGACTCAACATTTGGTTATCCACACAAGACCCCACAGACTAAATATAACACCAGAATTCTTCTTTTTAAGCCTGTAGTCCTATATTTTGTGATATCATAAGTCTTAGCTTCTCTTACCTGTGGTTGTGATCTCTCTGTGGACTAAGTTGTCTGTTGTGTTAGAGAGTATTAGTGTGAGATATGTTTTTGAATCCTTGTCTTAATAGAGAGAATGATCTGAGCTACCACTCTTATTTCCCTTGTGGATCCAATCTTGGGAATGATATGGCAAGGTTCTGTCTATTTTTTGCTCTGGGTCCTGTGTCTGGCTCTGTACTTTCTTATTTCTGGGACTTGAGTGAGTAGTTTACTGTCTAACTTGATTGACCTACCTTGAGAACCACTGCTTTGTGAATTGAGCCACAATCCCACAAGTCCCTGTGGCTTCATAGCCAAAGATTTGATCCACAAATTTGGGAATGCCAGCCTTCACAACATATTAGACATGAACCTTATATTTTGTGAATGCTATGAGATGTTGAAGCAAGTTATAGAACCCAGAGAGGAAGGGCAGTGTTCAAAGAAATATGAATAGCTGGTGTTAGAGATAATGGAGTGCAAGCAGTATGGAAGAGTTAAACATTTGAGACATATTTCTTAGGAGTCAAAGATCCTTCTAAAAGAAAGTATTCATGAATTCCTGCTCCCATTGGTGGTTTATTAGAAGAGCAGAGGTGCAGCAATGTGAAGACTGTTAAGGTCATATAAACCATCATTTTGACATTTTTAGCTGTTACATATAATATGAAGACTATTTTATTACTTAGACCCAATTTTAAAAGTAATTATACATACTTATCACTTAATGATGATCTAATATCTGCTCTGGTGGCCTAGTGACAAGAAGCTGAACAGCAATCATGAAGGCATGTGGTTCGAAGCCACCAGCTGCTCTGTGGTAGGATGAACAATCTCCTCCTGTGTGATTAACTGTCTCTGAAAACCTGGATGGTCAACTCTGAGTTGGTTCTGACTCGGCAGTACACAACAACAACAAAAATTATCTGACATTTCATTTTTACAACCATAGGGAATGGGGAATCTACTTGTTGTTGTTATTTGCCATTTAGTCGCCTATGACTCATAGTGACCCTATGTACAACAGTCCTAAACCCGTCTCTGTCCTGTGCCAATCTCAGTGTCTTCTACACACTGACCCCCATCCACTTCATAGAAAGTCTTCCTCTCCTGCACTACTGTCCCTCTATCCTCCAAAACATGATGTCCCTCTCCAAGTACTGCTCCCTCCTTGCAACATGTCCAAAGTATGTCAGACATAGCTTCAGAATTTTTGCCTCCAAGAAGCAGCTTGATTTAAGACTCTCCAGGATGAAACTGTTCATTTGCTTAGCAATCCATGGTACATTCAATACACTTCTCCAACACCACAGTTCAAAGGCATCAATTCTCCTATCATCCCTAGTTATTGTCCTGCTCTCTGAGGCATAGCAAGTGATTGCAAAGACCATGGACTGTATTAGGTGCACCTTAGTCTCCAGAGTGACATCATTGCTCTTCAGTACTTTGGAGAGGTCTCTAACACAGACTTTCCCATCTCAATACATCTTTTAGTTTCTTGGCTGCTGGTGCCAAGAGTGTTGAAAGCAGAGTCAAGCAAAATAAAGTTGTTAATAATTTTTCTTTTTACCATATATCATGATGCTTCCAATTGGCCCAGTGGTGAGAATATTTGTTTTCTTGATATTGAGCCTCAATCCATATTGAAGGCTGCAGTCCTTGATCTTCTGCAGCAAGTGCTTCAGGTCCTCCTCAGTTTCACCAAGCAAGGTTGTGTCATCTGCATAACACAGATTGTTGATGAATCTTTGCCAATCCTGATTTCTCCACATTTCTCCTCATGCAGCTCAGCCTCCTGGATGCATATAGATGGAAAATGTAGGGAGATAGGACATATCCCTCATGTACACCTTTCCCAATTTTGAACCATGCAGTGTTTCCTTGCTCTATTCTGACAACTGGATCCTGGTCCAAGTATCAGTTTTTTCATTAGCATAGTCAAGTGTTCTGGGATTCCCATTCTTCTCAGAGTTAGCCACAGTTTGTTGTGATCCACACAGTCAAACGCCTTTGCATAATTAATGAAACACATATAGACATTCCTTTGGTACTCCCTGCTTTTAGCCAAGATCCATCTAACATTAGCTACAATATCCCTCGTACCTCAACCCCTTCTAAAGCCCAGCCTGCACTCTGGCAGTTCTCTGTTGATATACTGTTCCAGTTGTTTTTGGATAATCTTCAGCAGAATCTTGCTTGCATGTGAAATTTTATGCATTAATGATTTGTACTTGATAGTAGTTTGTGCTGACATGCAAATTGAGATTCATGATATATATGATGGTTTAAATTGTTTATTGGATTGGTGGGCCATGACTTTCAAAGACTGGAACTTGTGTAAGTATGGAATTGACAGTTGTATGATGATCTAAGTCATGCTCCATTTTTTTTATCTCAGATGGCCATTAATCATTTTTACATGATGACAATTTTTACCCAAAAACATGGTCTTCATGTCAATAAGTGATGAATGGGTGTACTTACATTTTATATTACTGTAAATAACTGGGTAATAATTATATAAAGTTCTCTGTTTCTTTGTTGGCTTGTTTGTGCCAAATGAAACAAAATACAGTTAACTTAGTAGCATATGTTTCCTATGGTTCCATAATAATAACAATAATTGCTAATGTCTAATGAGACCATCAGTTGACACTGTCAATTTGTCATATGGCTTACATGTTATTGTGGTGCTGGAAAACACACGAATTCCAGTGAGATCATAGGTAGTAAGAAGGTCGTTTCCAGACTAACAAGAAAAGCCTTGAAATCTACTTCCAACAATCAGCAAAAGAACCCTATGTATCACAATGAGACATTTCACAGTAAAGTGATGCAAAGATGCAAACAAAACCATAAAGACGGTGCAGAGTCATGCACATTAACAGAGGCGAGAAGCAATTTCAAAAGAAAACAAAAGGCTTCCTTCTTGGTCATTCAGGTAATTTGGGGGGAAAGCTGCTGTCTAGGAAAAAAGTTGCTCTCTAGATTGACTACAAGTGATCTCTTAATGCAAACAACAGGGAGGTCTTGGGCACCTCGACAGAGACAAGAAGCCACTCCCAAGATGGAATAACAGGCTCCCTCCATTGTCATCCAGGTACTATGGGGGAGGGGAGCTGTTGTCTAGCTTGACCACGCAGGACCCCTCAGCTCAAGCAACAGACAGGTCCTGGGTACCTCGATGGAGGTGAGAAGCTACTTCCAGAAGGGAAAAACAGGCTTCCTCCTTGGTCATTCAGGTAGTTTGGGGGGAAAGATACTGTCTAGCTTGACCACGTGGAACACCTTAACTCAAGCAACAGGGAGGTCCTGGGCACTGCAACAAAGGCAAGAAACCACTTTCAGGTACTTTGGGGGGAAAAGGTGCAGTCTAGCTTGACCACGTCGGACCCCTTATCTCAAGAAACAGGGAGGTCGTGTGTACATTGAGAGAGGCAAAAAGCCACTTCTAGAAAGTAACAACAGCCTTCCTTCTTGGTCATTCAGGTCCTTTGGGGGGAAAGCTACTGTCTGGGGAAAAAGCTGCTTTCTAGATTGACCACAAGGGACCCTTTAACTCAAGCAACAGGGAGGTCCTGGACACCATGACAGAGGTGAGAAGCCACTTCCAAAAGAGAACAATAGGCTTCCTCCTTGGTCATTCAGGTTATTTAGGGGAAAAGCTACTGCCTAGCTTTACAAAGTGGGACCCCTTAACTCAAGAAACTGGGAAATCTGAGGCACCTAAAAGGAAGCAAGAAGCCACACCCATAAGGGAACAACAGCCTTCCTCCTTGGTCATTCAGATACTTTGGGGGAAAAGCTCCTGTCTACCTTGACCATGCAGGACTCCTTAACTCAAGCAACAAGGAGGTCCTGGACATCTCAACAGAAGAGAGAAGCCATTTCCAGAAAGGAACAACAGGTTTCCACCTTGATAATTCAGGTCCTCTGGGGAAAAATCTGCTGTCTAATTTGACCACAGGGGACCCCTTAACTCAAGCAACAAGGAGGTCCTGGACACCACACAGAGGTGAGAAGCTACTTCTAGATGGAAAATACAAGCATCCTTTTTCATCATTCAGGTACTTTTGGGAATAAGCTGTTGTCTACCATGACCAGGTGGGACGTCCTTACCTCAAGGAACAGGAAGGTCCTGGACCACTCAACGGTGGTGAGAAATCACTTCCAGAAGGGAACATTAGGCTTTCCTCCTTTGTCATTCAGGTACTTTGGTGGAAACTTCTGTCTGGCTTGACCACCCAGGACCCCTTGACTCAAGCAACAAGGAGGTCATTCACACCTTGAAGGAGGCAAGAAGGTACTCCAGAAGGGAACAATAGGCATCCTCCTTTGTCATTCAGGTACTTTCAGGGGGAAAAGCTGCTATCTACCATGTCCATGTGAGACCCCTTAATTCAAGGAACATGGAGGTCCTGGACACCTTGATGGTGGTGAGAAACCAATTCCAGAAGGGAACAACAGGCTTCCTGTTTGGTGATTCAGGTACTTTGGGGGAAAAGCTGCTTTGTAGCTTGATCACATGGGACCCCTTAATTCAAGCGAAAGAGAGGTCTTTCACACCTGGATGGAGGTGAGAAACAACTTTCAACAGGGAACAAAAGGCTTTGTCTTTGGTCATTCAGGTATTTTGATGGGAAAGCTGGTGTTTATTTTGACAGCTTGGGACCACTTAACTCAAGCAACAAGGAAGTCCTCGGCTCCTAGATGGTGCCACTTCCAGAAGGAAACAGTAAGCTTCCTCCTTTGTCATACAGGTACTTTAGGCTAAAAACAGCTGTCAGGAGCTTGGCCTTGCATGAATTGGCTCAAGAAGTGACCACACATATACAGGTGCTTCACAAGACATTACTGTACTCTTTGTAATTTTATAGTTATAACAGCCCAATCAATATTTACTAAGAAAAGTCTCACATAATGTCAAGAAAGCAGCAATCCACATCATCCACTATGAGAAAACAAAATAACCCTTTTCTTAAAAAGGCAGAGCCAATGAATACCCCTGATAGAGAGAACCAGAAAAAATATGTTGATGTAGAGTCGTTTGATAAGCTACAGAAAAAGATGGAAATGTGGGAAGAAGCAATGGAAGTCAGTAAGAGAGCAAATACTTCAGAGACAACAATCCAGAAGAAATATATGGATGAGGAGAAACTTGAACAGATATAGATGAAAATGCAAAAGATAAAAAAAAAATTGCTAGAATAGACAATGAGGTACAAGAAATTAAAAATTATCATAAGAGAAAGAGGATACACCCAACACAGTACTGGAAATAACAGAAAATCATGAAAATGCAATCCAGAATATTAAGTCTGAAATGGCAGAATTGTCCAAGACACTAGTAGGACAAAAAAAGTAGAACTGAAGAGATGGAATAGACAACGAGCTGGGAGATAAAAGTCTCACTAGAAATATAATTAAAGAATAATCAGAGATGAGACATAAAGAAATGAAGAAAACATTAGAATTATGTGAGATGACATCAAACAGAATAATATATATGTATGATTGAAATTCCAGAACACTGAATTACCAGGAAAATCACTGAGAAACTTGTTAAATAAGCATTAGAAGAAAACTTCCCAGGTATTTTGAAGAATGGTGAAATCCATATTCAAGAAGCACAGAGAACACCAAATAGACTAGACCCAAAAAGAAAAACACCAAGACATATCATAGTCAAATTCCCCAAATAAAATATAAGGATAAAATTCTAAAACCAGCACACGAAAAGCAAAGAGTTACATACAAAGGGGAAGCAATTAGATTAAATTCGGATTTCTCAACAGAAGGCAATGGGATGCCATATACAGAAAGTTGAAAGATAACAACTGCCAGCCAAGGCTCCTCTCTATCAAACTTGAAGGGGAAATTAGATTCTTTGTAGAAAAGAAGAACCTTAAGGAATTTGTGAAAACAGGACCAAAACTACTAGGAATTTTAAATGAAGTTCTATACACAGAGGGGCCAAAGGAAAGTGAATGGACCATAGTAACCAGAAACAACAGAAAAAGAAACACAGCAACATGGCAAAAGTAAAACTTGGCCTGACAATAATGACACTTAGTGTAAATTGACTAAAAGTACTAAGCACCAATTCAGAGAGAAACAGAGTAGCTGAATGATTAAAAAAAAAAAAGCTCATCAATGTGTTGCCTACAAGAGACACATCTAAAAAAGGAAGAGAAAGAAAGACTTAAAATCAAAGGCTGGGAAAAAATATACCAAGCAAATGACAACATCAAAAAATCAGGAGTGGCAATACAAATTCATAATAAAATAGATTTCAGAATGAAAAGCACCACCAAAGATAAGGAAAGGCATTATATACTGATTAAAGGCACAATAGATCAAGAAGACGTAACATTACTCAACATTTACGCACCAAATGAGAGATCTGCAAAATACATAAAACAACCAAATTGAAGAGAGAAATACACCACAATAGTAGTAGGAAATTTCAACACACCAGTATCACTAAAGGATAGGTCAACTCAAAAGGAACTAAAAAAAACTATGCAGAAGATCTAAACTATACAATCAGCCAACTCAAGCTTGTGGATGTATTCAGAGTACCACACCCAGCTAAAACTCAATTCACTTTCTTCTCATGTGCATATGATGCATTCTCCAGAATTGATCAGATATTAGGACACAAAGCAAGCCTCAACAAATTTTTTAAAAAAGTGAAATAATACAAAGTATTTTCTACACACCACAATTCCATAAAACTAGAAATTAATCATAAAAGAGTAAAGAGTACAAAACCACCCATGTGGAAGCTAAATAACTTTCTGCTAGATTATGGTTGGGTTATAAAATAAATAAAGAATGAAATAAAAAATTTCTTCGAAATAAATGATAATGAAATTACAACTTACCAAAACCTCTGGGACATAGCAATATACCTCATAGCAAAAGCCTCAGTTCACAGCAATAGATACACAAATAAAAAGGGGGGAAAAAAAGAAGAATCAATGATCTAACTCAAAAGCTTCAGCAAATAGAAAAAGATCAACAGTCTAATCCTATAACCTCTAGAAGAAAGGAAATTATAAGGACAAGAGTTGAAATAATGTGATTTAAAACAGAAAAACAGTTGAAACCATCAATAAGACCATGAGCTGGCTTTTTGAAAGGGTCAATAAAACTGACAAACTCGGCTCTCGGGTGGATGTTGCTGTGTCAGCACGCTGGAGCCCGGGATTGAACTCAAAATAAATTTTGTTAATTCGGCTAAAGACAACAACAACAACAACCAAAAAAAAAAACCACAAAAAAACAACAACAACTGACAAACCCCTGGCAATATTAACAAATTTTTGTTAATTTTGTTTTTCTTTTTTTAAAAAAGACAACTTGATTAAAAAATGACAGAGGTGACATCACAACAGTACCAGAGGAAATTAAATCAATAGTATCAGAATACTATGAAAAGCTATACTCTGGTAAATTAGGAAATCTAAAGAAAATGTACAAATTCCTTGAAATGCATCCCCTGCCCAAGTTGACAAGGACAGATATAAAAACACTTGAACAGACCCATCACAAGAGAATAAATTTAAAAAGTCATAAAATGACTTCCCCATAAGAAAATCCTGAACCAGATGGTTTCACAGCAGAATTAGACAAAACATTTGGAGAAGATTTAGCAGCCATTCTATTTACATTATTTTTAGAAATTGAAAAAGAAGAAACACACCCAGAGTCATTCTATAAAGCAAGCATATCCCTAATGCAAGCAGGTGTCACTGAAGAGGATCTGAAGCGCCTGCTGCAGAGTGTCAAGGACTGCAGCCTACAATATGGATTGAGGCTCAATGTCAAGAAGACAAAGATTCTCACCACT
>NW_006400089.1:845765-846245 GCF_000299155.1 Elephantulus edwardii | reverse complement strand
GGATTGATTCAGTGATTGGGATAATTAGGATGGGAGTGTCGGAGACAGTGCGATTGGCACAGGACAGAGCAGTTTAGGGCTGTTGTACATAGGGTCGCTATGAGTCGCAGGCGACTCCACGGCACATAACAACAACAACAACCCCTAATGCCAAAACAAGGCAAAGACATTACCAACAAAGAAGACTACACACCAATATCTCTCATGAATATAGAATCCTTAACAAAATCCTTGCTAATAGAATACAAAAGCAAATCAAAAACATAACTCACTATGACAAAGTGGGACTCATAATAGCATGGTACTGGTACAATGACAGGCACATAGACCAATGGAGCAGAATTGAGAACTCATAGACCCAGCAATATATGGTCAATTGATATTTTTTTTCCTTTTGAATCAGAGATCATTTTTATTAACAAATTTTCAGTGGATTTGGGAATGTTATTTTTAATATCATACCTGGGATATAACTTTACA
>NW_006400089.1:841563-844795 GCF_000299155.1 Elephantulus edwardii | reverse complement strand
ATTCAGATGGCTAACAAGCACATGAAGAAATGCTCAAAATCCCTAACCCTAAGAGAGATGCAAATTAAAACAACTATGAGATATCATCTCACCCCGGTCAATTGATATTTGACAAGGATCAAAACTACCAAATAGGGAAATAATAACCTTTTCAACAAATGGAACTGGCAAAATTGGACTTCCACATGCAGAAAGGTAAAACAGGATCCACATCTCACACCATACACAAATATCAATTCAAGGTGGATCAGAGACCTGGGAGTAAAGCCTAAAATGATAACATTCATAAGATACAAAGTGGGATCAAGCTTAGACGTGCTAGTCCAAGGTATAAAGAGATGGACATAAACAACTAGAAATGCACAATCTGAAGAGAATAAAATTGATTCATGGGACCTTCTAAGGATTAAATCCATATGCACATCAAAAACTTTTTCCAACAGGGTGAAACAAAAACTTACCAACTAGGAACAAACACTTGTTATAAGACTCTTGTTTGAGATGGAATTTCTGGCACACCCAAACGCTGCAAACTCTGGGCCAGAGACCCCAAATTCACCTAGCAAGTCCTCTCTGTGGCCACCCACTTGAAGCAGAAACAAAACCACAAACGTTCCCTTGTTTCCCACCTGCCTCTTTTCCAGGTTCACCATCTACATATAGCAATAGTTTAACCATTTCTTTCCCAATCTGGATGCCTTTTAGTTCCTTCTCTTGTGTATTGCCCTAGCAAGCACTTCCAATACAATATTGAAAGGAAATGGTGACAGTGGATGGATATCCTTGTCTGGTCCCTATTTTCAAGTAAAATGTTTTAGTCTTTCTCCATTGAGAATGATGTTGGCTCTTGGTTTTTTTTAGGTATACTTTTCACTATGTTGAGGAAATTCCCTTCTTTTCCAATTTTTCTGGGTGTCTTTATCAGGAAAGGGTGTTGGATTTTGTCAAATGCCTTTTCTGCATCATTTGCTAAGATCATATGTTTCTTGTTATTTACTTTGTTAATATAGTGAAATACACCGATTCTTTTTCTTATGTTGAACCATTCCTGCACACCTGTTATGAATCCCACTTGGTCATGGTGAATTATTTTTTTATGTGCTTTTGGATTCTATTGGCTAGGATTTGTTAAGGATTTTTACATCTATATTCATCAGATATATTGGTCTACAGTTTTCTTTCTTGGTAGTATCTTTTCCTGATTTGGGTATTGGGGTAATGCTTGCTTCATAGAATGACTCTGGAAGTGTCCCTCCTTTTTAAAATTTTTTGAAATAATTTAAGTAGAATGGGTGCTAAATCCTCTTTGAATGTTTTGTCTAATTCAGCTATGAATCAATCTGGTCCAGGACTTTTCTTATGGGGAAGTCTTGTTATAACCTTTTCAAATTTTTTCTTATGATAGGTCTGTTCGAGTATTCTATATCTTTCCTTTTCAGTCTGGGGAGGGGATGCATTTCAAGGAATTTGTCCATTTCCTCCAGGTTTTTTAATTTATCAGAGTATAGTTTTTCATAGTACTCTGATATTATCAGTTTAACTTCCTCACATTCTGTTGAGATGTCATCTCTGTCATTTCTTAAGTTATCTGTGTATTTTCTTTCTTTTTTAAAATTTGCCATTGGTTTATCAGTTTTATTGACCTGAGAAAGGAACTCTTATACATTGTTAGTGGGGTTGTAAAATAGTACAACCATTCTGGATGGCAATTTGACGCTTCTTCAAAAAGCTGAACATGGAAATTCCATCAACTAGTGTTCTACTTGGAATATACCCTGAGAAAATGAAAACAAGCACAAACTGAGATTTGTACACCATTGTCCACAGCAGCATTATTCACCATCACAAGAACTTGGAAACAGTCCAAATGTCTAACCACAAACAAATGTATTGAGAAATTATGGTACATTCACACAATGGAATGCTATGCAGCACACAGGAGCAATGATTTTGTAAATTGTTACCTAACTTGGGAGGGACTGGAGATCATTATGCTGAGTGAATTAACTCTGTCCCACAAAGATAAATATTGTATAAAACCATTATTGCAGAATGAGTATAAGGATCAAGAGGGGTGAAAATGTTGGAAGCAGAGCAATGAGGATGTGCAGGGGGAGAGGGGAACTTATTATGGTATTGAACGATTTGATAGGTGGAGGGGTGAGGGAAATTGAAAGAATTTGTTCTTGAAAACAATGTGTTTGAATTTTGTAAATAAACTAGTAGAAAATTAAAAACAACAACAACAAGAAAAATAACCAAACCCACCAAAACCAAATCCAAAGTGTCTCACCACTGGCCTGATTGGCAGCTTCATGATGGCTGGAGAAGCGATAACTGCAGTTTGCTTGGTTCCACTATCAGTACTCTTGGTACCAACAGTCAGGAAATCAAAAGACAAATTGCATTGGGAAAATTTACTGTCAGAGACATCTCTAGAGTACTGAAAAGCAATGATGTCAGTCTTGAGACTAAGGTGCCCCTCATCCAGTTAATGGTCTTTGCAATTGCTCACTATGCATCTGAGAACTGGACAATAACCGAACATGTTAGAAAAAGGATAAATACCTTTGAGCTGTGGTGTTGGAGAAGAGTGTTGAACATACTGTGAACTTCCAGGAGAACAAACAGGTCTACTCTTTGTTGAATGTTGAACAAACAGAGGGTGAAAATAGGCTGCTCCCTGGAAGCAAGGATTTTGAAGCTTCGTATCACATACTTTGGGCATTGGCCAACAGGGACCAGTCCTTGAAGAGGAACATCAAGCTTGGAAGGGTGGAAGGACAGTGGAGGAGAAGACTCAGAATGAGAGGGATTGACTCAATGACTGGAGAAATGGAATTAGGTCTGTTGGAGACAGTGATATAGGCTCAGGACAAAGCAGAATTTGGAGCTATAATACTTATGGTCGCTATCAGTAGCAGGTGACTCGATGGTATATAACAATAACAACAATAGCATTTATACAAATTAGTTTATCTATTTTGGTTGCTCAGGGATATTTTTTATTTAGAACTTAAGTCTCAATTCTGTCTTTGACAGATGAGAATTTTTTTGTGATAATCAAACTCCAATTTAGCTTTTTTTTTTTCACGAAAGCCCATACTGTATGATTAAAACTATATCTAAGCGCGAGAGCGACGCAGCGCGAGAGCGACGCAGCGCGAGAGCGACGCAGCGCGAGAGCGACGCAGCGCGAGAGCGACGCAGCGCGAGAGCGACGCAGCGCGAG
>NW_006400089.1:829194-834847 GCF_000299155.1 Elephantulus edwardii | reverse complement strand
CTCTTGTGGCCTAGCAATAAGAAGCTGTGTTTCGATTCCAAAGGCATATGGTTTGAATATCAAATGCTCTGCAGGAGAATGATGGGCACTCTCCTCCTATGCAATTTATTGCCTCTGAAAAACTGTGGAGGGTCAGCTATGAGTAGGTTCCCAGTTTACAGTACACAACAACTACAATGGTTGAAAAGATTCTGTATCTGTCTCTATATAACTCCATACAATGAAAAGGAAAAAAACAAACAAACAAAAACAACAAACAAAAATCCAAAACAGAAACAGTTGCTCTCAGTCAACTTCAACTTTGTGTGTTAAAGAGTAGAATTGCTTAATGCAGTTTTCAATGACTAATTTTTTTTGGAAGTGAATTGCCAGGCCTTGTTTCAAGATACCTTCAGGTGGATTCTAACATTTCTGATTCATTATCAAGCACATTTAACTGTTGTGTCACTCAAGGACTTGGCATACCATAAAAGCTCCTTTCCTCTATCTTCTGCTCACCATTCCATCTTGTGGTATAAGACCTTCCTACTCTTGTGAAGGTTTCCTTTGATCTTCTGGCCTAAACTTGCCCAGGATTGTCTTTGTGCTACAAGTCCTTATTGGAGACTTCTACTGTGCTTCCCAAACCTTGCAGTCATGCACAGACCACATATATGAGACCCATCACCAAAATATTAATGATACAACTTTGTTTGGAGTCTTTTTGGAAAAGGAAATTACTGATGATAGGCTTTGATACCAAGAACAACTTATTTACAGTTCACTTTATATTTTGGATTATGTCTCCAATTTTTTTTTCTCTTTAATAGACTTTCTCTTGCCTAAGAACACAGGGAAATGGGTCTAGGTGACCTCATCCTTGGGCTTCCACCCAGGATGCATGATTTAGTCCTCCAGAACATGGAAGATCATCTATACACTGGGTCTTTCATACTAATATTGTTATCTAGCCTGCATTTTCCAACCCTGGGTTGGATGAGAAAAATTCCTGAGTAAAGAAGGTAATAGCCAAAATACGAAAAGCCATTAAAATTAGCATACAGCATAATGAGTTCTTGCTTCACTTTTGCCATTAAGTCTTTTATACCATCTCTTATTTTTCCAGTAACAAAAAGAGAATAAACTGAATAAAAATGTTTGTCACGGGTTTGGAGAAAGAATCCATTCAATATGCAAAGAGTTTCAAACTTAGCAGTTTATAAATCTTGACTCACCTAGTTTTATCTGGCTCTATATTTTCTAACCTTTAAAGCCCAGTTTACCCAGATTTAAATTTTTGACAACAGAAAACAGATGCCTCCAATTGTAAATAATATTTCCTGGAAAGAAACACACCAGGAATTTATTGCAGGGCTCCTTGTAGTAAGTAGACAATAAAGTCCAGCAAGCTTTTACAAGAAATATTGTTGAACTTCTCAGTTCAGAACTCCATATGGGCAGAAGATGAGCCAGTAAACACTGTTCAACAATTGTCTTTAGTGAAGGGCTTCTCTATCAAATGTCTAACAATGTAAGAATAAACCATAGAGTGCCTAAATAACTGGACAGGTACAATTTCCAAAGTGAAAGAAAGTTAAAATTTAGGCTTATCTTCATTCAGATAGTCAATGCATCATTTTAATTAGAAAAAGATAAGATTTAACTTGTGTTTTAGAGAGATCACCATAGACTATTGTTGTTCAGTGTCTTTGACTAGCAACTCTCATTACAACAGACTGAAACCTTGTTCAATCTTGTATCATCTTCACAATCTTCACTGTTCTTAACTCACTGTTGCCGATACTGTTAATCCATCTCATGAAGAGTCTTCCTCTTTTCCCCAACCCTCTATTTTACCAAGCATGATGTCTCTCCAGGCATTGACCGCTCTTAATAACATGCCTAATAACATAGAAACTTAAGCACAGACTATGCACATGGATTTCACCTGATGGTATGCATAGGAATCAGATCGATTATATGTGTGGAAAGAATCACTGGAGAAACTCCATAACAGCTATGAAAATTAGGCCAGGGAACAGATGATCAACTACTCATATGCAAGTTCAAACTAAAGCTAAAGAAGTTTAAATCAAATCCACAGGAACCAAAATTTGACTTTGAGACTATTCCAATTGAACTTCTAAACCATCTAAGGACCAGGACTGACATCTTGAACACTAAGGAAAAAGACCAGATGAGCTGAGGGAGGATATCAAGAATATCATCTAGGAAGAATACAAAAGGTCATTACAAAGGATGGATATAAGTAGAGACTCTGAATATTGTACTAGAATGTTGAGAAGCCAACACAAAGGGAAGAAATCAAGAAGTTAAGGAGTCCCAGGAGTATTCTGTAAACTTTCGTTATAAGACTCTTGTCTGAGATGGAATTATCACATGTTTGTACCCAGTCTGTAGGTTTTCTTTTGACCCTGTTGAAGAAAGTTTTTAATATGCACAGATTTAATCTTTAGAAGGCCCCATACATCAATTTTATCCTCTTTAGATTGTGCATTTCTGGTTGTTTTCGCAGTGTCTTTATACCTTGGACTAGTCATTCTAAGCTTGATCCCAGTTTGTCTTTTAAGAACATTATGGTTTTGGCCCTTACTCTTAGGTCTCTGATCTACCTTGAGTTAATTTTTTTATATGGTGTGAGGTGTGGATCCTGTTTCAGCTTTCTGCACGTGGAAGTCCAGATTTGCCTGTACCATTTGTTGAAGAGGTTATCATTTTCCCATTTGATAGCTCTGATTTCCTAGTTGAATATCAGTTGACCATAGATAGATCTATTTCTGAGTTCTCAATTCTGTTCCATTGGTCTGTGTGCCTATCATTGTACCAGTACCATGCTGTTTTGGTTATCACTGCTGTGTAGCAGGTTTTGAGGTCAGGGAGGGCTATGCTTCCAACCTCATTTTTGTTTCTCAGAAGTGCTTGGCTTATTCAGGATCTCCTGTCTCTCCAAGTAAATTTGATAATTTCTCTTTCAATCTACTTGAAAAATGAATTTGGTATCTGGATTGTTATTGTATTGAACATGTATTGCCTCTGGTAGGATTGTCATTTTCACCATATTGAGTTTTCTATCCATGAACAGGGCACATTTTCCCATTTCTTTAGGTCTTTTATTGTGTCTTTCAGAAATGCTCTATAGTTGTCTTTGTATAGGTCTCTTGTATCTCTAGTTATGTTCACTCCAAGGTATCTCAATTTGTGGTTGCTTATTATATATGATACTGCTTTCGCTATTTCTGTCTCTAAGTTATCTTTGTTATTGTAGAGATATCCTATTGATTTTTAGATATTGATCTTATATCCTGCCACTTTACTAAATTGGCCTATTAATTCTACCAGTTTTTTGTTGAGTCACTGTGGTTTTCTGTGTACACTATAATAACCCAATTACAAAATAAGCAAAAGACATGGAAAGAATTTTCACAGAGGAAGATAATTCAAATGGTGAATAGACACATGACGAAATGCTCCACATGACTGGCAGTAAGAAAAATGCAAATCAAAACCACAATGAGTAAGAGTGGCAAAGGTTAACCGGGCGGCAAGTATAAGACATTGTGTTAGAGGATGTGGTGAGAAAAGAACTCTTTTTCTTAAACTTTTTTTTAAAATTTTTACTAATTTTAATGAAAGTTTACAGAGACTCAGGGAATCCAGACATTTATCGTTGCCCTTTTCTCCCTACCCACCCTCAGGCCTCAATTCACTCTACTCCTTGAAAAAAAAAGAAAAAGAAAAGAAAGAAAGAAAAAGGAAAACTCTTTCATTGTTATGCAGTCCCTTCCCCCTGCCTCAAGTCCACTTCACTATGCATCCTTCACTCTGGGCTTCTGTAATGACAAGAATACCCATTGGTATGCCCCTTTTAAACAGTTCTCTCCCTCCTCTGTTTCAATGCAATATACATCATTCCTCCCCTCCTTTTCTGTCTTCCCTCAACCCTAATGTCAGTCTCATTTTGTGACTGAGATATTTCACTCAACATAATGTCCTCCAGGGTCATATATTTTGCATAATATTTCATGAGTTCCTTGCCTTTTAATGCTGCAGTGTTCCATTGTGTGAATAGACCAGAGCTTCTCTATCCATTCATTTGTTGATGGGCACTTCGGTTGTTTCCAGCTCTTTGCTATTGCGAACAAAGCCACAATAAACATGGGTGTGCATATATATATGCTTGGGTGGCAGTTATGGTTTCTTTAGAGTAAATTCTCAGTAGTGGAATTGCTGGGTCAAATGGTATTTCTATTAACAACTTTTTGAGAAAGTGCCTTACAGCCTTCAATAGTGGTTGCATCATTTTACATTGCCACCAACAGTGAAGTAGGTTTCCAGTTTCTCCACAACTTCGCCAGCTACCTTTATCTTGTTGTGATGCTCAAGTATTTTTTAAATTCTAGATACAACTCCCTTATCTGACATGTCATTACCAAATATTTTTCCCCCAATATGTGTCTTCTCTTTTTACCTTGTTGGAGAAGTTTTTGGATGTGCATAGGGATTTGATTCTTAGAAGGTCCAGTTTATCTATTTTATCCTCTCCTGGTTGTAGAGAGGAAGGAATTCTCATATATTTTTTTAGTGGGATTGTAAAATGGTACAACCATTCTGAAAGGCAGTTTGGCACTTGCTCAAAAAGCTGAACATAGAAATTCCATATGACCCAGCTATTCCACTACTTAGAATATACCCTGAAAATATGAGAACATAGGCACAAATGGAGATTTGTACACCAATGTTCATAGCAGCATTATTCACCATTGCAAAAACATGTAAACAGCCCAAATATCCAACCGCACACGGATGGATTGAAAAATTAAGGTACATTCACACAATGGAATACTATGCAGCACACAGGAGTAATAACTTTTTAAATTATTACATAACTTGAGAGGGACTGGAGAACATTATCCTGAGCGAACTAACTGTTCCACAAGGATAAATAATGTATAAGACCATTATTGTAGGAGTATAATGAACCAGAATGGGTGGGAGTGGTTGGAAGCAGAGGGATGTGGAAGTACAGGGGGGAAAGAGGATTAATCATTAGATTGTACAATTTGATGGGGGGGGCGAGGGAAATTGAAAGAATTTGTTTAAATTTTTATTTGAATTTCATAAATAAACTACTGGAGGGGAGAATTTAAGGAGTTGAACAGAAGATTTCAAAAGGAAGCACAAGAAGATGTTGTTGCTGTTGTTATGTGCAGTCGAGTCGCTTGCGACTCATAACGACCCTATGTACAACAGCCCTAAACCGTGCTCTACCCTGTGCCAATCTCATTGCCTCTGACAAACCCATCCCGAGTACCCCAGTCACACAATCAATCCACCTCATAGAGGGTCATCCCCTCCTGCGCTGTCCCTCCACTCTACCCAGTATGATGTCCCTCTCTAAAGACCTGTCTCTCCTTGCAACATGTCCAATTTATGTCAGAGAAGCCCCAGAATTCTTGCCTCCAAGGAGCAGCCTGGTTTAATCCTCTACGATGAATCTGTTTGTTTTCTTGGCAGTCCATGGTACATTCAATACTCTTCCCCAGCACCACAGCTCAAAGGCGTCAATTCGCCTTGTGTCCTCCATAGTCATTGTCCAACTCTCTGATGCATAACAAGTGATTGCAAAAACCATGGCCTGTATCAGGCGCACCTT
>NW_006400089.1:825437-826374 GCF_000299155.1 Elephantulus edwardii | reverse complement strand
TCATATGATCATCTGACTCGAAATGCCCCATGCCAGTCCATCTCATCTCTCCAATGCCTAATATGTCAATATTTATGCGTTCTATTTCTTTTTTAACAATTTCTAATTTTCCTGCACTCATGGTTCTCACAATCCATGTTCCAATCACTAGTGTCTGCTTACAACTGTTCCTCTTCCTTTGTATTTCCATGCTTAACAGTTCTCCCTAGGTTGCCTTTCTGTTCGTCTACGTGTACTGTGTTGTACATAGGGTTTTCAGAGGCCTGCCATTTCAGAAGTGGATGGCCAATCCTTCTTCCCAAGAAGACATAGTACAGGATTATAATGAAATGTTCAAGGAGCTGGAATTGGAAAATCAAAAGTGATGAACTCATTTGGCATTTTTAAAGTTGAAGAAAATGAAGAACAAATTCAAGCCTCAAGTTGCAATATTTAATGATGCTTTAAACATAATACTAAATGACCCAGGAAGCATTAAAAGATGATGGAAGAAGTTCGGTACCAAAAACAATTAATTAGCTGACACAGAAGAATTTTATGAAATAATGTATGAGCAAGAACCTGTGGTGATGAAAGGGGACGGAGTTCAAGCTTCTTTGCTAGAACTGGCAACAAACAAGGCCCCAGAAATTGATGGCATATCAATTGACATATTTCAACAAACAGACATTGCCTTGGATGTGCTCCCCAGGTTGTGCCAAGAAATCTGGAGGACATCTGACCAACTGACTGAAAGATATCCATACGTATTCCCATTACAAAAAGGGTGATCCAACAGAGTGTGGAAATTATCAAACAATAGCATTAACCTCTAAGTTATGCAGATGACGCAACCCTGCTTGCTGAAACTGAGGAGAACCTCATGCACTTGCTGCAGAGGGCCGAGGACTGCAGCCTTCAGTATGGACTGAGGCTCAATGACAAGAAGACAAAGATT
>NW_006400089.1:821993-824984 GCF_000299155.1 Elephantulus edwardii | reverse complement strand
CCTCTATGAGGTGGATTGATTCAGTGACTGGAGTAATCAGAATGGGTGTGTCAGAGGCAATGCGATTGGCACAGGATAGAGCAGGGTTTAGGGCTATTGTGCATAGAGTGGCTATGAGTCGCAAGCGACTCGACGGCACATAACAACAACAACATCATTAACCTCACATGCAAGGAAGACCCTACTGAAAATTATTTAAAAAAAAAATACCTGAATAGTACATCAGTAGAGAAGTTCCAGATGTGCAGGCTGGGTATAGAAGGGGCCCTGGTACTAGGGATATTATAGTCAATGTTAGATGGATCTTGGCTGAAAGCAGAGAGCACTAGAGGACTGTCTATCTGTGTTGCATTGACTATGAAAAGGTATTTGACTATGTGGGTCACAACAAACTGTAGTTAACTCTGAGAAGAATCCCAAAACACTTGATTGTGCTTATGGAAAACCTATACTTTTGCCAGGAGGCAGTCATCAGAACAGAGCAAGGAAACATCGTATGGTTCAAAATCGGGACAGGTGTAAGCCAGGGATGCATTCTATCACCATACCCTTTCAATCTATATGCAGCATTGATCATCTGGGAGGATTCGAGGAAGACTCATCAACAACCTGGATTATGCAGATAACACAACCTTGCTTGCCAAAACTGAAGAGAACCTGAGGCATTTACTACAGGTCAGGGACTGCAGCCTTAACTATGTATTGAAGCTCAACAACAAGAAAACAAAAATTCTCACCACTGGGCTGATTGGGAGCATCATAAAATACAGTGAAGAGATTGAGATTGTTAACAGCTTCCGTTTGCTTGGTATCAGCTGTCAAGAAATCAAAAGAGGAGTTGCATTGGGGAAATGTGCTGTCAGGACCTCTCCAGAGTACTGAAAGGCAATGATGTCAGTCTGGAGACTAAAGTACATCTGAGCCAGGCCATAATCTTTCCAATTATTTGTTATACATCAGAAAGCTAGACAATTACAAAGGATAGCAGAAGGAGAATGTATGCTTTTGCGATGTGATGCTGGAAACAAGTATTGAATATATCATTGACTGCTGGAGAACAAACAAGTTTGTCCTGAAGGGTGTCAAAACAGGTTGCTTCTGGGAGGCAATGATTCTGAAGCTTTGTTAGGCATATTCTGACGGTGTTGTAAGGAGAGTTCTGTCCTTGGAGAGGGACATCATGCTGAGGAAGTTGGAGGGACAGGAAGACCCTGAATGAGATGGATTGACTCAGTGCTTGGGATCATGGGGGTAGGTGTGTCAGGGACAGTGAGGTTGGTTGAAGACAGAACAGGGTTCGGAGCTATTGTACATAGAGTCACAAGTGAGTCAATGACACGCAACAACAGCAGCAACAACAAAAACATGCCCAAAGTATGTGAGAAAAAGTCTCATCATACTTGATTTTAAAGAGTCCTGTGGGTTCACTTCTTCCAAGAGAAATGTCATTTTGGTTGTTTTTTTTTTATTTTATTTTAGCAGGCCAAGAAATAGTCAATATTCTTTACCAATATCGCAATTCAAAGGAAACAATTCTGCACTAAAGGCATTAATGGAAAAATAAAACTCCAGGAATTAGAATACAAATTTAGATTTAAAAACAAATACATGCAACCCTGAACCTGTCATGTTTCTATGCCAATAAATTTGGAAGAGAGTCAACTGACTGGAAGAAATACATAATTGTGTATATTCAAAAATATATTCAACAGAATGTGGAAATAACTTAACGCTATATGCAAGCGAAATCTTACTGAAGATAATTATTGACAGAAAGCTGTCAGAAATTCAAGCTGGATTCAAAAGAAGTAGTAGAGCAAAAGACATGAAAATAATTGTCACAGAAAAAGATATTCAGATGGCCAACAGATGCATGAAGAAATGCTCAAAATCACTGACAGTAAGAGAAATGCAAATCAAAACCAACAATGAGATACCATCTCGCTCCAGTAGCAGTGGCAAAGTTTAATGGGGCAGGAAGTAATAAATGTTGGTGAGAATGTGGTGAGATAGGAGCTCTCATACATTGTTGGTGAGATTATAAAATGGTGCAACCATTCTGGAATGCAGTTTGGCACTTGCTCAAAAAGCTGATTTTAGAAATTTCATGTGATCCAGCTATTCTACTGCTTGGAATATACCCTGAGAAAATGAGAACTAAGGCATAACTGTAGACTTGTACATCAATGTTCATTGTAACATTATTCACCATCATGAGAACATAGAAACAGCCCAGATATCCAACCAAAATTGAATGGATTGAGAAATTATGGTACATTCGCAATTATTTTGTAAATTATTACTTAACTTGGGAGGGACTGGAGAGCATTAAGCTGAACAAACTGACTCAGTCTTACAAGGACAAATATTGTATAGAACTATTATTGTAGAATGAGATTAAAGATCCTGGGGTGGGTAGTTGGAAGCAGAGGGAATCTGTGGGGAAGTAGGGGTTAATTATGGGACTGTACAAATTGATGAAGAGAGTGAGGGAAATTGGAAGTGTGTAGTCTGGAAAACAGTGTATTTGAATTTTGTAAGTAAAGTAGTATAATAAAAAAAGTAGAATGAAGGTCATCATAGTTGATGTCAGATAGATGTTGGCTATAAACATAGAATACAAGAAAGATATTTACTTGTTTTTTAATTGATTATCTTATTGTGAGGATCATATTAAATTATGGAAAATGTCACAAAGAACAGAATTTCAAAACATGTAATTATGTCCAGGCAGAAGCTGTACTTACACCAAAAAAAATGTCATTCAAACAGAGCAAGAGGATACAGCATGGCTCAAAATCATGAAAAATGAATGTCATGGTTTTATCCTTTCACCATGCCTATTAAATATATTAAAAATTTGTTTTCTTTGTATCCACAATTAACACCCATAGAAGTAGCCAGGAAAAGACAGCACCAAAATAGAAAACTATAGGCCAATATCTCTCATGAATATTGATGCAAAAATCCTAAATAAAATACTGACAAATA
>NW_006400089.1:815044-818028 GCF_000299155.1 Elephantulus edwardii | reverse complement strand
AAATATAATTATAGAAAAAAAAGAAGTAGCAATCAAGAAATCAAAAGACAAGGAAGACAGGGTAATAGTGGCCATAAATCAATAGTGATTAATTTTATAAGACACAATGTGTAAGAAAGATCATAAGAAACACAACACGAATAAAAAAAATTTAAAAAGATATTTTATGATGGGAAAATCTACTGTCAACAATATCTTGAGCTAAAGTGGTAAAATATCACTTTAAAATCTCAATTTATTAAATAAATAACCTATTAAGCTCAATTCAACTCACTGATGTTGAGTTGGAATTGACTAATATCCGACCTGTCAGTGGGTTTTCAGAGTCTATCAATTTCAAGGGGGAGATTGTCAATCTTTCTTCCTTAGAGCAGCTATTGGATACGAACTACCTGTCTTTGGATGGCAGAACAATTCCTTACCTACTAGGCTGCCAATATCTAATTCAAGCCATGGTATTTTTAATTGTTTCAGAAGATATACATCAGAAACTTAGACAATGAATAAGGAGGACCAAAGAAGAATTTACGGTTTGAGACTGCTATGTTAGCGAAGGGTTTTTAATATACAACAGGCTTCCAAAAGAACAAACAAATCTGACTTGAACCAAGGTGCTCTCTAGAGGCAAGGATGGTGAAATGTCATTTCAAATTCTTTGGCCATTCTTTCAGAAGGCGCTAGTCTTTGGAAAAAATATATCAAGCTGGAAAGATAAAGGGCCAAATAAAAAAAGAGAGAGAAAGATCTTCAAAGAGATAAACGGACACAGTGACTGCAATAATGGACTTGAGAATGGTGGAAATAATGACAATGTGGAGGGTAGTGCAAGGTTCCAGTCTGTGTTATTCATAAGGTCACTATGATTTATAGTCAATTTGATAGCACCTAACAACAACAAAATTCAATCTGAGTGCTTAATAAATAACCTGAGCAACTGTATTTTTTAATTTTATTGTTGTTGTTGTTATTATTATTATTATTATTATTATTAT
Organism: Elephantulus edwardii; assembly: GCF_000299155.1. Classification (NCBI taxonomy): domain Eukaryota; kingdom Metazoa; phylum Chordata; class Mammalia; order Macroscelidea; family Macroscelididae; genus Elephantulus; species Elephantulus edwardii. The sequence goes on along the minus strand of NW_006400089.1, from coordinate 817,036 downwards.
TATTATTATTATTTGATCATATTCCAGGCACAAGCAATTTTTTTTCACTGTGAGAATTAAATAAAATATATTGTAAAAGATCAGACATGCAAAATACATTAATTGGCAAAAGTGGCTGCTGCTATTGTCACTGATGGTGGGTTTCTGTCACTGCATCAGTTCTGGCCCATAGTAATCCTGAAAGACAGTATAAATGGCCCTACATTCTCCAAGCATCACCTTTATGGGGGCACATCATCAGATCTGGTTTTTATCAAGGGCCATCTGATGAGTTTGAGTTACCGGTATCTTTTTTTTTTTATTAATTTAGTTTGCTTATTTTTCATTTCAATGAACATCTACAGAGATTTTGGAATTCCATTCATTCATTGTTGCACCCTTCTCCCCGCACAACCCCCTCCCCCCCCCCCCGTTTGCTCCTCTCCTTGAAAAGCAAAAGAAAAACTCCCTCATTGGTACACAATCCTCCCCCGCACCTCCCCCAACCCCACCCCCCACCCCCCAATATAATCCACTCTGCAACCCTCATTGCATACTCCTACGATAAAAATAATGCCCTAAAATATAATACTTTTAGACTATTCTCTCCCCCATAGACTTCAATGCCGTAAACATATTTCATCCAGTTTTTCTCAGTCTTACCCCCACCCCAATCATGAAGAGGAATGTGACCGCTGGGTTGGAAAAAAAATCACCAGCAACTTGTGATAGATGACACAACATGGTTTGCAACAAATGAACATTTGGAGCATTTATTGATGAAGGTCATAGATTATAGTTTTCTGTATAGACTCCAACATTTTAAAACCCCAAATTCTCATGACTGAACCAACAAACGACATCATGATTAATGGAGCAAAGATTAGAGTTGTTACAGTTTTCATTTTACTTGTATACACAATCAACACCCATGGAAGTAACCAAGAAATCAAGATTTTAGGCAAATTTTCTGTCAAGAGCCTCTTAAAAGTGCTAAAGAGTAAGGAAGTTCACTTTAATAAGATGTACTTGACCCAAGCCATGGTTTTTTCAATTTCCTCATTTGTACATAAAAATTTGACAATGAATAAGAAAGATTGATGAATAATTTTATTAGTTAGAGTGGATAGCAAAAAATAAACAGAGGGAAAACAGTTAAGAAGCTATTTGGAAAAAAGTAAGTTAATTAGAATAATCTGAACTAAGTAATAAAGGTAAAATAGAGAGGAAATTAATTAATTAAATTCTAGTTAGGAAATAAAATCAGTAGAAAAAAAACCAGTGATGAATCGGATGAGTTAATGATAGAGACTAGGAAGGTTAATTATCCCAGCCAATCTACAGGAAAAAGATGAGCTGTTTCCTTCCATTATGATTTATAGTTCTGGAAACTTAAAGGAGGGTCTCTGTGCATTAGAACATACTCTACAGGAATGAGTTTGAGTTCAAGTTTTTTGGAGCCACTGAGTGAATCCTGTTGCATAAAATTAATATAGGCTCTGTGGAGTTGAATTATTAGAGGAAAGACACAATAATTCATGCAAAAAGTCATGATGAAAGGTGAATACATTTAATTTTGGGCAAAGAGATTGTGTTTGGAAATAAGAACTAGAGTGTATTGGGTGATGGAAAAACATGGAGAGTTAACGAAACCATCTGGCATGTTTGTGAAAACAGAGTATAGCTAGGGAAGAATACTAACTTTGTGGTAAAGGAGTAAAAGAGAGGAGAAGAGAGCAGTAGATGTAGTCCCAGACCCAGAAAAGACTGAAGTTCCAAAAGTCAAAGATCAGAAAGAGCAAATGTATCTCAAATGGTTCAAAAAAGAACTAAAGCATTTTTCATGTCTTCAAAAAGTACTGAGAAAAACTGGATAGATTATGTATAATGAATTGAAACAGATGAGGGAGAGAACAGTTTAAAAGTGATATATGATAGCATATTATGATTAGCACAGGAATCCAGAATTAAGGTTGCATAGTGGAGTGTATTTGGGGAGGGGTGGGGGCCAGG